>NC_134357.1:591310800-591610800 GCF_048569485.1 Anomaloglossus baeobatrachus | reverse complement strand
ACAGAGAAAGTGACAGCAAGAAGCCTGAAGTTGGTCCGGGTGTGTGCCCCGGACTGAGACAGCAAGGTTGGCAGACGGCGGTGACCGTCTGCAGGAGAGGCTGCTCGGAGGTTGCCGAAAGGACCGTGGACGGGTGGTGACCCGGCGGTACCGGAGCGGTTTACAAAGAACAGTCAGCACCAGGGCAGGGGCCTTTCGGATCCCGGCAAGGCTAGGAGTCGCCATAATTTGCCAAATCCGTCAGTGAAGGGGACGACTGTCTCCCAACAACCAAGTCCCGATTGAAGGCAACAGTCCGACCGTTAAGGGGAGACATCGCCACCACCAAGGCACCAGTTTCCCAGGGCCAGCGCCTGCGGGCAAGAGTGGGGCTCCTCCGGCTCATATCCAGGTCGGGGAGCGGGTTACCGGTGGGAATCCATCGCTACCAACAGACTACACATAGGTGCAGGGAAGAGACCGTCACCGTCAACTGCAGGGAACAACAGCACCGCAACCGTCTGAGGGACCCGTCCAACCAGCCGTTTGTTTACCGAGAACTGTGTCGTGTTTACTGGCTAAGTGAGTACCTCTGTGCCGTGCGGCACCGCGCTGCCCCTGCGCCCCTGCACCTCCACAGGCCCCATAATCTGCCTGTCCACCATCCCAACCCCATCACTGGGCCCCGGGACCACCAATCCCCTACCCACGGAGGGGCAAATCAACAACTGGCTGCTCCATACCATCACTCCCGGGATCCCCAGCCAGAGCAGCGGTGGTGTCCACATAATCACCACAACCGTGGGTGGCGTCACGGACAATAAACAATCCCCACAACCAAACCCCTTTCACTCACGGGCGAGGAGCGCCGTTAGAGTCCCCGGGATCCGGCCCATCGCTCGAGCCACCGAGCAGTAGCAGGCCGCGGCAGCAGCGGCAGCCGGACCCGAGCAGTGGGAGAGCGCGGCGTCCCCTCCTCCGCCCGCGACATCCGCACACCCACCTCTGCTATATCAAGGTACACAGCTCTACTGTTCCAAGATGGTGTCCGCACACCCACCTCTGCTATATCAAGGTACAGAGCTCTACTGTTCCAAGATGGTGTCCGCACACTTGGCTCTGCTATTCCAAAGTGTCTATCTACCAACATGGGTTTGCTATTCCAAGGTTATAACTGCACATTCAGCTCTTCTATTTCAAGGTACCTATACATACATATACATACACTCTGCCTGCACATCTGGCTCTAATGTACCAAGCTGCTTGACTACATACACAGCATTGCTGCTCCTAAGTGCACATGTTCTATTGTATTATGGTGCCTGTCTGCGTATCCATCTCTGCTGTTCCACGTGCTGTCCAGTATATCCAGCTCCACTGTTCCACACTACTATACGTGTCGACCTGCGAATCCGTCTCTGCTGTTCCACGTGCCATCCTGCTCCGAGCTGTCTTCCAGACCTACGGTTTACAAAATTCCCCACACCAGGTGAGCCATAACAATGCCTCCCTATGTGCCCCCAAACATTAATAGCATCCAGTTTTGGGTCCCACAAACAATAGTCGCATGAACCTTTGTGTCCCCCATACAGAAACAGCATCCTTCTATGTCCTCATATGATAATAATATCCACTTTGTGCCCCCAAACCATAGTAATGACCCTTTTGTGGTCACCATATAGTAGAAATTACCATTTTTATGGTCCAATGTAGCATTAAGATTCAACTTTGGCCCACATGGAATAGGAATCTCCAACTCTCGTGCTCCTACAAAATAGTAATGACCCCTATTGTGCCTCCATACAATAGTAATGTCCCCTTTTGTGCCCCATACAATAGTAATGAGCTCATTTTGTGCCCCCTCAGTAGTAGTGGCCCCTTTTTCTTCCACCACATAGTGATTGTAGTAATATTGCTCTCACACTGTATTCTCCTTCATTCCAATAATTAGTGTGTTCTTTAACCCAATACCAAAAAAAAAATCATAATCTCACTGCGGCGACCCCCGTCTCCCACAATTGGGGCCTTCAGTAGACCTGGTGCTTCTGTAGTTAGTGGTGGTGAAGGGAGCCATCAGCTCTCTGCTCCACCAAAGTGTTCTACTGGATCAATATCTAAAATGTGATCCTGCTACATCAGTACAAATCAGAACGATTTAACGAGGGGGCATCACGGGAGACATATCTAGGTTGTATATGGTAGCGCTCCCTTCCCCCAGGCTCAGATATTACAAGCAGTCGTGAAGGAGACACACAGCACACAGGAGATGTGAGATTGAGGGGTGAGTGGAGTAGACGACCAGAACCAGTGCCAGGGTTGAGATAGTTTTCTCCTGCTCTCCACTTGATGGTGATAGATTGAGTGTATATTCAATGGGTTCTTGTTGATGCCAAGATGAGTCAGTACCAGGGTCACAGCCTTTAGTAACTAGTGATTCACTGCTGTCTATGGAAACTGGGCCAGAAATTGTGCCATACATAATGTCAAGACGTGGTCAGTGACCTCCGAGGCCTGGGCGCGACTGGAGGCATTAAGAAGAGCACCAGAGAGGGAAGCGATGGCGGGAATATTGATAAAAAGATAAATAACGCTCACCCGCTGCTATCTAGCCTTTTTTCAATCCTCTTCTTTCTGCCGTTGAGCACCGTAACACCGACCTCTTCACCATAGGCCAAGCCTTCCAGCCCGCATATAGACCTCAGAGGTTATCGACGCCATGACATGTGCCAAAACTTTATGACGCCCAGTGAGCTCCGAGGCCTGGACCAGGCTGGAAATACTAACCTATTGTGAGGAGGTCATAGATGCGACCTATGGCACCATTAAAAAGAGGACGGATGGCGGGCAGTGAGCAGCATGGAGGCTGGAGAGGTGACGGGCTATAGCAGAAAGAAGAGCATCGGATTGCGGACAGCGAGCAGCAGGGAGGCCGGAGAGGTGACGGGCTACAGCAGAAAGAAGAGGAGCGGATGGCGGGCAGTGAATAGCGGGTAGGCCTGAGAGGTAACAGGCTACAGCAGAAAGAAGAGGAGGTCAGAGATGCAACGTACGGTGGGGAGTGAGCAGCTGGGAGACCGGAGAGGTGACAGGCTACAACAGAAAGAAGAGGAGCGGATAGCGGCAGCGAGCAGCTGGGAGGCCGGAGAGGTGACGGGCTACAGCAGAAAGAAGAGGATCGGATGGCGGACAGCGAGCAGCTGGGAGGCTGGAGAGGTGACGAGCTACAACAGATAGAAGAGGAGCGGATGACAGGCAGGGAGAAGCAGGGAGGCCGGAGAGGTGACGGGCTACAACAGATAGAAGAGGAGCGGATGGCGGGCAGGGAGAAGCAGGGAGGCTGGAGAGGTGACGGGCTACAACAGATAGAAGAGGAGCGGATGGCGGGCAGGGAGAAGCAGGGAGGCCGGAGAGGTGACGAGCTACAGCAGAAAGAAGAGGAGCGGATGGCGGACAGGGAGAAGCAGGAAGGCTGGAGAGGTGACGGGCTACAGCAGAAAGAAGAGGAGCAGATGGCGGGCAGGGAGAAGCAGGGAGGCTGGAGAGGTGACGAGCTACAACAGATAGAAGAGGAGCAGATGGCGGGCAGGGAGAAGCAGGGAGGCTGGAGAGGTAACAGGCTACAGCACAAAGAAGAGGAGCGGATGGCGGGCAGGGAGAAGCAGGGAGGCCGGAGAGGTGACGAGCTACAGCAGAAAGAAGAGGAGCGGATGGCGGGCAGGGAGAAGCAGGAAGGCCGGAGAGGTGATGGGCTACAGCAGAAAGAAGAGGAGCAGATGGCGGGCAGTGAGCAGCATGGAGGCCGGAGAGGTGACGGGCTATAGCAGAAAAAAGAGGAGTGAATGGCGGGCAGGGAGAAGCAGTGAGGCCGGAGAGGTGACGGCCTCAGCAGAAAAAAGAGGAGCGGATGGCGGGCAGGGAGAAGCAGGGAGGCCAGAGAGGTGACGGGCTACAGCAGAAAGAAGAGGAGCGGATGGCGGGCAGGGAGAAGCAGGGAGGCCAGAGAGGTGACGGGCTACAGCAGAAAGAAGAGGAGCAGATGGCGGGCAGGGAGAAGCAGGGAGGCTAGAGAGGTAACAGGCTACAGCACAAAGAAGAGGAGCGGATGGCGGGCAGGGAGAAGCAGGGAGGCCGGAGAGGTGACGAGCTACAACAGATAGAAGAGGAGCAGATGGCGGGCAGGGAGAAGCAGGGAGGCCGGAGAGGTGACGAGCTACAACAGATAGAAGAGGAGCGGATGGCGGGCAGGGAGAAGCAGGGAGGCCAGAGAGGTAACAGGCTACAGCACAAAGAAGAGGAGCGGATGGCGGGCAGGGAGAAGTAGGGAGGCCGGAGAGGTGACGAGCTACAACAGATAGAAGGGAGCAGATGGCGGGCAGGGAGAAGCAGGGAGGCCGGAGAGGTGACGAGCTACAGCAGAAAGAAGAGGAGCGGATGGCGGACAGGGAGAAGCAGGAAGGCTGGAGAGGTGACGGGCTACAGCAGAAAGAAGAGGAGCAGATGGCGGGCAGGGAGAAGCAGGGAGGCTGGAGAGGTGACGAGCTACAACAGATAGAAGAGGAGCAGATGGCGGGCAGGGAGAAGCAGGGAGGCTGGAGAGGTAACAGGCTACAGCACAAAGAAGAGGAGCGGATGGCGGGCAGGGAGAAGCAGGGAGGCCGGAGAGGTGACGAGCTACAGCAGAAAGAAGAGGAGCGGATGGCGGGCAGGGAGAAGCAGGAAGGCCGGAGAGGTGATGGGCTACAGCAGAAAGAAGAGGAGCAGATGGCGGGCAGTGAGCAGCATGGAGGCCGGAGAGGTGACGGGCTATAGCAGAAAAAAGAGGAGTGAATGGCGGGCAGGGAGAAGCAGTGAGGCCGGAGAGGTGACGGCCTCAGCAGAAAAAAGAGGAGCGGATGGCGGGCAGGGAGAAGCAGGGAAGCCAGAGAGGTGACGGGCTACAGCAGAAAGAAGAGGAGCGGATGGCGGGCAGGGAGAAGCAGGGAGGCCAGAGAGGTGACGGGCTACAGCAGAAAGAAGAGGAGCAGATGGCGGGCAGGGAGAAGAAGGGAGGCCAGAGAGGTAACAGGCTACAGCACAAAGAAGAGGAGCGGATGGCGGGCAGGGAGAAGCAGGGAGGCCGGAGAGGTGACGAGCTACAACAGATAGAAGAGGAGCAGATGGCGGGCAGGGAGAAGCAGGGAGGCCGGAGAGGTGACGAGCTACAACAGATAGAAGAGGAGCGGATGGCGGGCAGGGAGAAGCAGGGAGGCCAGAGAGGTAACAGGCTACAGCACAAAGAAGAGGAGCGGATGGCGGGCAGGGAAAAGTAGGGAGGCCGGAGAGGTGACGAGCTACAACAGATAGAAGGGAGCAGATGGCGGGCAGGGAGAAGCAGGGAGGCCGGAGAGGTGACGAGCTACAACAGATAGAAGAGGAGCGGATGGCGGGCAGGGAGAAGCAGGGAGGCCAGAGAGGTAACAGGCTACAGCACAAAGAAGAGGAGCGGATGGCGGGCAGGGAGAAGTAGGGAGGCCGGAGAGGTGACGAGCTACAACAGATAGAAGAGGAGCAGATGGCGGGCAGGGAGAAGCAGGGAGGCTGGAGAGGTAACAGGCTACAGCACAAAGAAGAGGAGCGGATGGCGGGCAGGGAGAAGCAGGGAGGCCGGAGAGGTGACGAGCTACAGCAGAAAGAAGAGGAGCGGATGGCGGGCAGGGAGAAGCAGGGAGGCCGGAGAGGTGACGAGCTACAACAGATAGAAGAGGAGCAGATGGCGGGCAGGGAGAAGCAGGGAGGCCGGAGAGGTAACAGGCTACAGCAGAAAGAAGAGGAGGTCAGAGATGCAACGTACGGTGGGCAGTGAGCAGCAGGGAGACCGGAGAAGTGACAGGCTACAACAGAAAGAAGAGAAGAGGATGGCGGGCAGCGAGCAGCTGGGAGGCCGGAGAGGTAACGGGCTACAGCAGAAAGAAGAGGAGCGGATGGCGGGCAGGGAGAAGCAGGGAGGCCAGAGAGGTAACAGGCTACAGCACAAAGAAGAGGAGCGGATGGCGGGCAGGGAGAAGTAGGGAGGCCGGAGAGGTGACGAGCTACAACAGATAGAAGAGGAGCAGATGGCGGGCAGGGAGAAGCAGGGAGGCTGGAGAGGTAACAGGCTACAGCACAAAGAAGAGGAGCGGATGGCGGGCAGGGAGAAGCAGGGAGGCCGGAGAGGTGACGAGCTACAGCAGAAAGAAGAGGAGCGGATGGCGGGCAGGGAGAAGCAGGGAGGCCGGAGAGGTGACGAGCTACAACAGATAGAAGAGGAGCAGATGGCGGGCAGGGAGAAGCAGGGAGGCCGGAGAGGTAACAGGCTACAGCAGAAAGAAGAGGAGGTCAGAGATGCAACGTACGGTGGGCAGTGAGCAGCAGGGAGACCGGAGAAGTGACAGGCTACAACAGAAAGAAGAGAAGAGGATGGCGGGCAGCGAGCAGCTGGGAGGCCGGAGAGGTAACGGGCTACAGCAGAAAGAAGAGGATCGGATAGTGGACAGCGGGCAGCTGGGAGGCTGGAGAGGTAACGGGCTACAGCAGAAAGAAGAGGATGGTGGGCAGGGAGAAGCAGGGAGGCCGGAGAGGTTAGTGACCAGGTGAATATTAGGGTGTTACATCTTACATACAAATTTGGGTTGTAAACAAGTCTACAGAGCCTCGTAACCCGGGGACGGTCTGTCTTTAATACTTGCATACAATGTCTACATTAATGCTGACATATAGTATCCCAATAATACTGCAATATATTACCCACACAATACAAACATTCAATGCCCAAATAATTTCTCTGTACTATCCCCCATACAGTATCTAAAAAAATCTAATAATGTAATGTCCAACTAATACTGCCATACATTGCCCAAGGATTAATACTGCACAATACATAATAAATACTCCCATACTATGTCCATGGCTCAGACATTTTTGTGATGTTCCTGAGATAATTCCCTCGTATAACGCTGCCAGCACTAAGGGATAAAATGGGAATGCTAGGTCATTACCACCGTCCAGGACGATGCCTGTACCCCTATACACGTGCGTGTGTGTGTGTGTGTGTGTGCGTGTGTGTGTGTGTGTGGTCTCCTGTGTGATACGTGTAACGTCCCATAATATGACACATAATAAAGTAGGAAAAAGAAAACACAAAACGACTGTTATAAAAGCTGCAATCTGCACAACACCCTTCACTGCTTAAACAAAACACAGAAAGCTGAAGAAGTGCAGGCGGCGGGCATTACATACAGCAGAGTGCTGCCACCCGGTGACAGTTATGTGAGCACCTTTATATACTGTATACACAAAGATGTCCAGCATCTACAACCCGTCTGCCCAAGACAGCGAAACTACTACTAATGACCACATTCACAATAATAAACTGCTCCTATACCACTGCCCCTATGTACAAGAATATAACTACTATAATACTGCCCCCTATGTACAAGAATATAACTACTATAATACTGCCCCCTATATACAAGAATATAACTACTATAATACTGCCCCTATATACACGAATATAACTACTATAATACTGCTCCTATATACAAGAATATAACTACTATAATACTGCCCCTATATACAAGAATATAACTACTATAATACTGCCCCTATGTACAAGAATATAACTACTATAATACTGCCCCCTATGTACAAGAATATAACTACTATAATACTGCCCCTATGTACAAGAATATAACTACTATAATACTGCCCTCTATATACAAGAATATAACTACTATAATACTGCCCCTATGTACAAGAATATAACTACTATAATACTGCCCCCTATGTACAAGAATATAACTACTATAATACTGCTCCTATGTACAAGAATATAACTACTATAATACTGCCCCCTATGTACAAGAATATAACTACTATAATACTGCCCCCTATATACAAGAATATAACTATTATAATACTGCCCCCTATATACAAGAATATAACTACTATAATACTGCTTCTATATACAAGAATATAAAGAATATAACTACTATAATACTGCCCCTATGTACAAGAATATAACTACTATAATACTGCTCCTATGTACAAGAATATAACTACTATAATACTGCTCCTATGTACAAGAATATAACTACTATAATACTGCCCCCTATGTACAAGAATATAACTACTATAATACTGCCCCCTATATACAAGAATATAACTATTATAATACTGCCCCCTATATACAAGAATATAACTACTATAATACTGCTTCTATATACAAGAATATAAAGAATATAACTACTATAATACTGCCCCTATGTACAAGAATATAACTACTATAATACTGCTCCTATGTACAAGAATATAACTACTATAATACTGCCTCTATGTACAAGAATATAACTACTATAATACTGCCCCCTATATACAAGAATATAACTACTATAATACTGCTCCTATATACAAGAATATAACTACTATAATACTGCCCCTATGTACAAGAATATAACTACTATAATACTGCCCCTATGTACAAGAATATAACTACTATAATACTGCCCCCTATGTACAAGAATATAACTACTATAATACTGCCCCTATGTACAAGAATATAACTACTATAATACTGCTTCTATGTACAAGAATATAACTACTATAATACTGCCCCTATATACAAGAATATAACTACTATAATACTGCCCTCTATGTACAAGAATATAACTACTATAATACGGCCCCTATGTACAAGAATATAACTACTATAATACTGCCCTCTATGTACAAGAATATAACTACTATAATACTGCCCCTATATACAAGAATATAACTACTATAATACTGCCCCTATATACAAGAATATAACTACTATAATACTGCCCTCTATGTACAAGAATATAACTACTATAATACTGCCCCTATATACAAGAATATAACTACTATAATACTGCCCTCTATGTACAAGAATATAACTACTATAATACTGCCCTCTATGTACAAGAATATAACTACTATAATACTGCCCCTATATACAAGAATATAACTACTATAATACTGCCCTCTATGTACAAGAATATAACTACTATAATACTGCCCCTATATACAAGAATATAACTACTATAATACTGCCCTCTATGTACAAGAATATAACTACTATAATACTGCCCCTATATACAAGAATATAACTACTATAATACTGCCCTCTATGTACAAGAATATAACTACTATAATACTACCCCTATGTACAAGAATATAACTACTATAATACTGCACTATATACAAGAATATAACTACTATAATACTGCCCCTATGTACAAGAATATAACTACTATAATACTGCTTCTATGTACAAGAATATAACTACTATAATACTGCCCCTATATACAAGAATATAACTACTATAATACTGCCCTCTATGTACAAGAATATAACTACTATAATACGGCCCCTATGTACAAGAATATAACTACTATAATACTGCCACTATATACAAGAATATAACTACTATAATACTGCCCCCTATATACAAGAATATAACTACTATAATACTGCCCCTATATACAAGAATATAACTACTATAATACTGCTCCTATGTACAAGAATATAACTACTATAATACTGCCCCTATGCACAAGAATATAACTACTATAATACTGCCCCTATGTACAAGAATATAACTACTATAATACTGCACTATATACAAGAATATAACTACTATAATACTGCCCCTATATACAAGAATATAACTGCTATAATACTGCGCCCTATGTACAGGAATATAACTACTATAATACTGCCCCCTATATACAAGAATATAACTACTATAATACTGCCCCTATGTACAAGAATATAACTACTATAATACTGCCCCCTATGTTCAAGAATATAACTACTATAATACTGCCCCTATGTACAGGAATAAAACTACTATAATACTGCTCCTATGTACAAGAATATATCTACTATAATACTGCTCAGATGTACAAGAATATAACTACTATAATACTGCCCCTATGTACAAGAATATATCTACTATAATACTGCTCAGATGTACAAGAATATATCTACTATAATAGTGCCCCTATGTACAAGAATATATCTATTATAATACTGCCTTTATGTACAAGCATACTGTATAACTACTATAATACAAGAATAGAACTGCTGTAATGCTGCCTGCTATGTAACATTATACGCAGAAGTATTGTGTATAGATAATATACAGTGATCACCAGTGACATTATACACAGGAGCTCTGTATATAGTATATAGTGTAAAGGTAATACAGTTGATTACGGATTACATTCTACACTGGAGCTCTGTGTTTAGTATATAGTATATTGTGTATACATAATACAGTGATATAATACACAGCAGCTCTGTAGATAATTCATAGTGTATGGTTTAAGTGGTCATCATAGTAGATAGGACTGTGTGGGAACATCACAATATATTTTGGCTATGGCGGTCCATCATACTATACGGGGCCTGTGAGGGAACATTATACTATATGGGGCCTGTGAGGGAACATTATACGACATAGGGCTGTGGGGGACCATCATGCTATATGGGTGCTGTGGGGGAACTTCATATTATATGGGTCTGTGTGGGAACATCATAATATATATGTGCTCTGGGGAAACATCATTCTAAATAGGGGCTGTGGGGGAAAATAATACTATATAGTATCTGTGGGGCAACGTTATACTATATGCAGAAACATCATACTATATGGGGGCTATGGGAGCCCATCATACTATATGGGGGTCTGTGGGGGGATCATCATGGTGGCACGGTGGCTCAGTGGTTAGTGTGACGCCCTGGACTAGCCAGGTAGTCACCGGTAGGCCCTTGCACAAACACCCGTCCCCTAACAAGGTAAAAGCAGCCAACCTAAAATCCCAGAGTCTCCCCTCTCAGGTCTTGACGTTCACACCAGGGGGCGGAGCCAGGCAGTTGGCCACGCCCACCGATGAGTTCGGATAGCCTGAGGCGGAAAAAACACAAAAAGTTCAGTCTTGGAGGTAAAGTGTAAACGTCTGTCAGGGATCTGGGTTGTAGCCCGGATACCCTGTGACCAGGAGGCAGATGGTGGTTGTCGCCTGCAGGAGCTGGGAAGATGGCTGCTGGAACCGTAAGGGACCGGGACAGGGTAGTGGCCCTCCGGTACCGAACCGGGGAACCAACTGGAAACCGGAGCACCAGAAAGGGTACTCATACCCAGAACGAGGTCCAGAAGCCACTGGACCACATCGAATTTACTAATTGAGGTCTGGACCTTAGGTCCTTTCCTGTCCCAAGACCCGAAAGACGGCAACAGCCAACCGAGGGGGATAGAAAGCCACCGCACACAGGCAGACAGATCCCACGGGCCAGCGCACATAGAGGCGGGGAGCGGAGTACCGTTGCTGAAGCATAGGCAGTCAAGTTCTATAAAAAGAGGTGCAGGAGAAAGGCGGGAACCACCGAACCGGGTGGGAGACCAAGCGCAGCCGGCTGCGGGCACCGACCACCATCCTTTTGGTTTACCAGAGACTCCGGTGTACCTGTCATAGTGAGTACAACAGTGCCCTCGGGCCACGCACCGCACCAACACACCCGCACCTCCCAACCACCGGGCCCCGGGACCATCACCCCCTGCCCACGGAGGGTTAACACCAGGCTGCACAACACCGTCCCCGGGAGCCTAGTTAACGGCAGCGGTGGTGTCCACACTCACCACAACCCGTGGGTGGCGTCACAAACTTACCGCCCTAAAATACCACGGCCTCGGCCGTGAACCTCCCCACCGAAATCCCCTCACGTAGCACCACTCTCCTTTTAGAGCGACGTTGCTCCCTGGGTCCGGAGGCGCTCGAGCCACCCACCAAACGAGCCCGGATCCGAGCGGCTCGGCTGCGGCCGAGTGCGGGGTGGTGCAGTTAGCACTGCAGCCTTGCAGCGCTGGGTTCAAATCCCACCATGGACAACATCTGCAAGGAGTTTGTATATTCTCCCCATGTTTGCGTGGGTTTCCTCCCACACTCTAAAAATATACTGATAGGGACCTTAGATTGTGAGCCCCAATGGGGACAGTGTTGCCAATGTATGTAAAGCGCTGTGGAATTAATGGCGCTACATAAATTAATAAATATTATTATTATTATACTGAATTGTGGCTGTGGGGGATCATCATGCTATATGAAGAAGGACTGTCGTGGGACCATCATATTGTACAGGGATCATCATACGGTATTGGGGTCTGTGGGTGGACCATCATATTATATGAAGGAGGACTGTGACGCCCTGGACTTTGCCAGGTAGTCACAGACACAACACCACACACACCCCTTCCCCGGACAGATGACAACAGTCACACAGAAACCTTTGTTGTCACCCTCCAGGGTCTGATGTCCACACCAGGTGGAGCGGAGCCAGGCGGTTGACTCCGCCCACCGAGGAGTTCACAGGCCTGGAGGCGGGAAAACAGAGCAGTTCAGTTCAGTCAGTGAGTGGAGAGAGTTGAGGAGGAGAGAGACACACACCGGCGGACCTGAGTCCAGGCCCGCCAGTGGAACTGCAAGTGTCTGGGTTGGAGCCCAGACACCTCCAGCAAGGTCGGCAGATGGTGGTGGCCGTCTGCAGGAGTTGGTGTACGGTCGGTGGAACCGTAGGACCGGGGTCGGGCGGTGGCCCGCCGGTACCGAACCGGGGAGCCGATTGGAGCCAAGCACCAGGCAGGGTACTCAGACCCTGACTAGGCTAGAAGCCGCCCTAATAGTCAAATTTGCTGATTGCGGTCTGGACCTCAGGGATTCATTCCCACCCAAGTCCCGATTGACGGCAACAGCCCAACCAGCCAGGATAAGTGCCATCGTCAAAGGCAAGAGAGCCAAAGGACCAGCGCCTGCGGGCAAATGGGCTCCCCCGACACACGCTGGGGAGCGGACTACCAGTGTCCAGGCACAGGAGTCAAAAGCTACATAACATAGGTGCAGGGAAACGACAGCCATCATCAACCTGTCCAGGGAGAACACCGCAGCCGGCTGTGGGCCCCGTCCATCCTGTCGTTTGGTTTGCCAGAAAAGTTATCTTGTGTCAGAGTGAGTACACCAGTGCCGTCAGGCACCGCACCGCGCTGCACCGCAACACTGCGCCCTGCACCCCGGCCCTCACCTTCCCGCGGGCCCCCGGGACCATCACCCCTGCCCACGGAGGGGTTAACACCAAGCTGCATAACACCGTCCCCGGGAGGCCTAGTCAACGGCAGCGGTGGTGTCCACCATACAATCACCACAACCCATGGGTGGCGTCACGAACTTTATCAGTTCCACCAAACAATCACCCAAACCCCTGTGTGCACCGCCACTACTCCTTTCAGAGCGACGTGACCCCCGGGTCCGTGAGAGGCTCGAGCCACCACCCGCAGTACACAAGCACGGATCCAAGCGGCTCGGCGGCCGCAGCCGAGGCCGCGGGGTGGTACAGGACTGTATTGTGACCATCTTTCTATGTGGAGGGCTGTGGTGGGACCATCATACTGTTTTGTGGTTGTTGGTGACCATCATACTATGTTGGGGCTGTGGGCGAGCATCCTACTGTGCGGGGGACTATCATATTGTATTGGAGATGTGGGGGATCATCTTATTATATGGAGGGCTGTGGAGGGAATATGATATTGTTTGGGGGGGACCAACATACTGTATTGGGACTGTATGAAGCCATCACATGATGTGGGGGACCATCATACTATATGGGGTGCTTTGGTGAGGCCATCATACTGAGTGGGGTGCCATCTTGCTGTATTGATGACTGTGGTGAAACTATCATACTGTGTAGGAGACCATTGATAATATAAAAAAAAGTCCATCTCACCCTGGAGACCGATCTAGTTGTCGGCAATTGGAAGCTGCCGCTTTAGTGCCATGCACAGGGGAACTAAAATAATGATCCAGCTTCCATGGACCATCATAGTATAATGGAGCTGTGGAGAACTATCATAATATATGGAGGAGGACTGTGGTGGAACCATCATACAGTGTTGTGGGACCATCATATATGTGGGTCTATGGGGGAATCATCATACTGTATTGGGGCTGTGGGGACGATTATACTATGTGAGGGAACCATCGTACTGTGTGGTAGATACTGGTGGCCATAATACTATATTGAGGCGGTTGTGGGGGACCACCATACTGTATTGGGGCAGTCGTGCAGGACAATCCTTCTGTGCAAGGGAACTATACTGTGTGAGGGACACTGGTGACCATCATATTGCATTGGGGCGGTTGTGGGGGACCATAATACTGCATTGAGGTAGTTGTGAGGGACCATCATACTGTGTGAGGGACACTGATGACCATCATACTGTATTGGGCTGTGGGGGATGATCATAAAATATGGAGGAGGGCTGTGGTAGGACCACCATACTCTGTGAGGGTACCATCGTACTGTGTGGAAGACACTGGTGACCATAATTCTATATTGAGGCGGTTGTGGGGGACCATCATACCATAATGGGGCACTCGTGGGGGACCATCCTTCTGTGCGAGGGAACTATTATACTGTGTGAGGGACACTGGTGACCATCATACTGTATTGGAGCGGTTGTGGGGGTCCATCATACTGTGCAAGGGAACTATTATACTGTGTGAGGGACACTGGTGACCATCATACTGTATTGGAGCGGTTGTGGGGGTCCATCATACTGTATTGGGGCAGTTGTGGCAGACCATCATACTGAGCAAGGGAACTATTATACTGTGTGAGGGACACTGGTGACAATTTTACTGTATTGGGGCTTTGGGAGATGATCATAATATCTGGATGAGGGCTGTGGCAGGACCATCATACGGTGTTGTGGGGCCAGCATATATGGGGGTCTGTGGAGGGATTATACTGTATTCGGGATGTGGGGACCATGATACTGTGCGAGAGTATCCTCATACTGTGTGGAAGACACTGGTGACCATCATACTGTATTGGGGCGGTTGTGGAGGACAATCATGCTGTGCGAGGGAACCATCATGTTGTGTCAGGGACACTGGTTACCATCATACTGTATTGGGGGGGTGGCAGACCATAAAACTGTGTGGGGAGCTGTGGTATCCATCATACGGTGTGGGAGGCAGTGGGATTTGTGGGATCACCTTTAAAAATAAATATAATAGAACCAGATAATATGTTCATCATGTGGATGCAAAACATGGACAATAAAGAAAAAAGACAGAAGGGATCAACAAGCCGCGACTTGCCTAATTTGGACACATCAAACGAAGAGGGCGATCACCTGAGAAGGACATCATGGTCGCAAAATAATAAGGAACTACACAAAGAGGAATACCAGCAACCTGATGTCACGATACTATCATGATAACGGCGGAGAAGACCCTGGTGGACCTTTCTACTGTAGGCTGTGCAAAATTGATCTTCCTACAGAGCGTTCACCCATCAAGAGAAAAAAAATGATGGTTTTGTGCTGCGAGAAACGAAATTAAAATCTTTGAACAATAATATTAAGGGGTAGTTTTTCCTCACAACAATATATTTCCATGCCGGATTTGAGTCTTTCTCAAGTTTCAAAATCAACACTGTGTAAGTGCAGTTGGTTTTTACACTTGAGAAAGACGCTAGTCCAGTGTGGAAACCTGTTGCACCCAGGAGCTCTACAGATAGTATATAGGTAATACAGTAATCACTAGTGACATTATGCACAGGAGCTCTGTAGGTAGTATATAGCACAAGTGTAATTGTACAGGGTATAAACTGATTACCATTGACCAGGGGCATAACTAAAGTGAAGGGGTTGCACTTGCACGAAGGCCCTGAATGTTAGGGGGGCCCAACATTCTATGATAACCATTATAATACTGATCTTATGTACCAGAATATAACTGCTAGAACACTGCTCCTGTGGATAATATAGAAGTGAATGAGAATTTCTTCTTTCCAGCAGAGTCAATGTAGTGCCCCTGACTACATCAGGGTGCTACAGGGAACTGCATCCTGTCCCCCAGGGTGCAGGGCCTACCCCCCGTGGTTCCAGGTTCCAATCAACAGTGTCACTAACACCCGCATTACAAATCCCAACCACACTTCACACCAGAACTGTACAGACACACCAGTAGGAGGTCAGGTTGGAGCTCACCTAGGGGTCAGGCAGACTGGTGGGAGGGACTGAGGCAGAACAGTGTTAGCCCTCAAAGAGTGAGGAGCTAGGGAGTTGGAGCTCCCAGGGAGGCGACAGGTTGGGTCGCAGACTGTGGTCGTTGACCACTGGAGTTGGAGACCCGGTCGCAGGGTTTTGGAGGAGGTGTAACAGACTTAGTTTTGGAGAACGGTCGGCACCAGAAGTCCAGTAACCGGACGGGTACCGAGCACGGCGGGGTACAGGACCCTAGATCAGGGAGTAGCTTCACGCAACCTGATAATTCACCTGTGGAGGATTGTCTTTTTATGAACTTTCCCCAAGAGCTCAGAGATTGAAGGCGTCAGCACAACGCTGGGGATAGGGTTTTCCAAACTACCACAACCCACTGAAATCCCAAGTGCCAGCCATCAAGAGCACAGCTGCCATACACACGGGTAGCGGAGCCCTGAAAGCTTCAAGCCGAGGGGCCACAACGGTCAATCAATTTATGCACAGAGGCAGGGCTCCGGACTTACGAAGTGACACTGGTGGGAGCGGGACCTGGACGGGCTCCCCCCGTAGAGACTGTGGTGCGTAGAGACTTTGCTTTACCATCTGTGTGAGTGTCTGCTTATTTCACCTGATTCAGCACCACGACTACCGCAGTGAGTAACCTGACCCTGCATCCTACTTCCCAAGGCCAAGCCACCCATTCACCAAATCCCCACTATCCGGGGCCTTCCCTACCTGCGGAGGGACTGACATCTGGCTGCCCCACACCATCTGCCCCAGTACTCCCATCGGCAGCACTCCCCTTTACCGCAACCCGCAGGTGGCATCACGAACATTCATCCCCTGTAAATACCTCCTTTTATATTCGAGTGGCCGCAAGCCCCTGGGTCTGGAGACCCTCGAGCCACAGCAACCCCGGATCCGAGCAGTTCTGCTGCAGCAGGGGCGGCACATCAAGGCACATAGACGTAACGGACATGGCTGAGATAGTGAGAGATTCAGTGAAGGGTTAATGAGTATGGGTTGGGTTTACCTGGAAAGGTGGAGGGCGGAGCAGCAAGGGTCATATAAAGAAAGGGTCCCATGTAGAGGGGTTTCTCTTTGTTGCTGGACTTCAGGACTGGACTGAGTGAATTTTGAAGGCACAACTCCTGTGAAAGCTGAATAACAGTTGCTGCATTTCCATGGCTGGGGAACAAACTCCACCAGGATGCTGGAAGGAAAAAAAATTCCTGGTTTTGGGCTGTGAGAAAATAAATTAATCTAATAATATTAAGGGGCATTTTTTATTCACAACTTGTTTCCACGCCAGATTGGAGTATTTCTCAAGTTTCAAAATCTACACTGTGTAAATACAGTTGGTTTTTACACTTGACAAAGATGCTAGTCTAGCGTGGAAACATGTTGCACACAGGAGCTCTACAGATAGTGTATAGGTAATAGTGATCACTAGTCACATTATGCACAGGAGCTCTGTAGGTGGTATACACTGTAAGTGAAATTGTACAGTTTGGGGGGCAGGAAAAATTCTATGCTAACTACTATAATACTGCTCCTATGTACAAGAATATAACTACTATAATACTGCTCCTAAGTACAAGAATATACAGTTAGGTCCAGAAATATTTGGACAGTGACACAGTTTTGTTATTTTAGCTGTTTACAATAACATGTTCAGAAATACAATTATATATATAATATGGGCTGAAAGTGCACACTCCCAGCTGCAATATGAGAGTTTTCACATCCAAATTGGAGAAAGGGTTTAGGAATCATAGCTCTGTAATGCATAGCCTCCTCTTTTTAAAGGGACCAAAAGTAATTGGACAAGGGACTCTAAGGGCTGCAATTAACTCTGAAGGCGTCTCCATCGTTAACCTGTAATCAATGAAGTAGTTAAAAGGTCTGGGGTTGATTACAGGTGTGTGGTTTTGCATTTGGAAGCTGTTGCTGTGACCAGACAACATGTGGTCTAAGGAACTCTCAATTGAGGTGAAGCAGAACATCCTGAGGCTGAAAAAAAAGAAAAAATCCATCAGAGAGATAGCAGACATGCTTGGAGTAGCAAAATCAACAGTCGGGTACATTCTGAGAAACAAGGAATTGACTGGTGAGCTTGGGAACTCAAAAAGGCCTGGGCGTCCACGGATGACAACAGTGGTGGATGATCGCCACATACTTTCTTTGGTGAAGAAGAACCCGTTCACAACATCAACTGAAGTCCAGAACACTCTCAGTGAAGTAGGTGTATCTGTCTCTAAGTCAACAGTAAAGAGAAGACTCCATGAAAGTAAATACAAAGGGTTCACATCTAGATGCAAACCATTCATCAATTCCAAAAATAGACAGGCCAGAGTTACATTTGCTGAAAAACACCTCATGAAGCCAGCTCAGTTCTGGAAAAGTATTCTATGGACAGATGAGACCAAGATCAACCTGTACCAGAATGATGGGAAGAAAAAAGTTTGGAGAAGAAAGGGAACGGCACATGATCCAAGGCACACCACATCCTCTGTAAAACATGGTGGAGGCAACGTGATGGCATGGGCATGCATGGCTTTCAATGGCACTGGGTCACTTGTGTTTATTGATGACATAACAGCAGACAAGAGTAGCCGGATGAATTCTGAAGTGTACCGGGATATACTTTCAGCCCAGATTCAGCCAAATGCCGCAAAGTTAATCGGACGGCGCTTCATAGTACAGATGGACAATGACCCCAAGCATACAGCCAAAGCTACCCAGGAGTTCATGAGTGCAAAAAAGTGGAACATTCTGCAATGGCCAAGTCAATCACCAGATCTTAACCCAATTGAGCACGCATTTCACTTGCTCAAATCCAGACTTAAGACGGAAAGACCCACAAACAAGCAAGACCTGAAGGCTGCGGCTGTAAAGGCCTGGCAAAGCATTAAGAAGGAGGAAACCCAGCGTTTGGTGATGCCCATGGGTTCCAGACTTAAGGCAGTGATTGCCTCCAAAGGATTCGCAACAAAATATTGAAAATAAAAATATTTTGTTTGGGTTTGGTTTATTTGTCCAATTACTTTTGACCTCCTAAAATGTGGAGTGTTTGTAAAGAAATGTGACAATTCCTACAATTTCTATCAGATATTTTTGTTCAAACCTTCAAATTAAACGTTACAATCTGCACTTGAATTCTGTTGTAGAGGTTTCATTTCACATCCAATGTGGCGGCATGCAGAGCCCAACTCGCCAAAATTGTGTCACTGTCCAAATATTTCTGGACCTAACTGTAACTGCTATAATATCGCTCTTGTGGACGATATGGAAGTGAATGAGAATTTCTTCTTCCCTGTCAGGTTGTTACTTTGCAGAGCAGTTTCCACATTTGTGACTCACATGTATAATTAGGATGTTGCAGATGACGAGTCGCAGGCTTCGGACGCTCTCGCTCTTCTGGGTACGTAGATTTTCCTCGCACTCTGCCAGGTGATGCCAGGCTGCAGTCATTTGTTATGTCATGATGTGTACACACAGTCACACAATATAATCACACTGATAATAGCCATGCCCGGCCGTCCGCAAAAATGGAAGGGCCTGTTTTCGTTGTTAGTAACAATCGCGCCAGGTTTTTTTTCTTCTCTTTAATACGTCAATGCGGTATATAAATTCCCAGAAAAATATTTAAAAAATGTTTACAGTATTTATTGGAGGTTTTATATGTTTTACTTACGCTTAAGATTCCATGTAAGATCAACATACACTCAGGGTGTTCTGGTTCGAAAAAGTTGTCCCCACGCGGATTTTCGGCCAATGATTTCGTCCCTTTTTTTACCAATAATTTAACATAGACATAAAATGTGTGAGAAAAGCCTTAAATTCTGTTTTTGACTTGTTTTAATTAGTCAGAAGGAAAGTCTAAAACTTATCCTTCATTCACATTTTTCCTTTTTTTTTTCCAAATCATGCTCACCAAAAATAAAAATAGTCAAATCATTTTTTTTTCTTTAATTATTAATTTTATTCCAAAACAAAATTGCAGATTTATTTTTTTTTTTTGCACAAAAAGGGCATAATATATTTTACAAAATATTTGGAAAAATAAACAAAGATTTTTTTAATATTTTATTAGAAAGTTACATAAAATATTTTTTTTCTTTACAAAATAAAGTATGAATTAGGAAGATTCATATGAAAACGTTTCCTGAAGGTGACAGATATGATAATGTTAAGGCAACGATGGTTCACCTCATAAGGGTCTTGTAACACAAACGTAAATATTACGTTAGAAGGTTGAATAATTTTTTACATTAAAAATAATATAGAACTTAAATAAAAAACTGCAAAATTGATTAAAATTTATACATAGGATTTTTTTAAATATTTTTTAAGCTAATGTGTAAAAACATTTAAGATCAAATCATAATTAATTAATTTTTTTTAATGCGGAAAAAAATAAATAATTAAGGGTCGTAATTCCAGAAAAACTGGACAATGGGCAGAAATTAGTAAAAAAAAAAAAATAATTAAGGATCGTCTGAAAAACTGGACAATGGGCAGAAATTAGTAAAAAAAAAAAAAATAATTAATTAAGGATCGTCCGAAAAACTGGACAATGGGCAGAAACTAGTAAAAAAATAATAATTAATTAATTAGGGTCGTAAGCCTCAAAAAACTGGAGAATAGGCAGAAGTTAGTAAAAAATAATAATAATTAATGAATTAATTAATGAATAATTAATACAAAGGACCGGCACTCCAAATCTTCTGAAATATTTTTGTAGTTTATTCCATCATAATATACAGGCGTAATTATAGTTATATTATGATGGAATAAACTACAAAAATATTTCAGAAGATTTGGAGTGCCGGTCCTTTGTATTAATTATACTGTGGATGCCTTCCTTGGACACGTGCACCTTGAAGGATTGTGTGCCGCCTGGAACTTCTGTTTCTGAATTAATTAATGGTCATAATCAGAAATTAGTTAAAAAAACAAAAACAAATAATAATAATAAAAAAATAATTAATTAATTAAGGGTCGTAATCCCTGAAAAACTGGACAATGGTTAGAATTGAGTAAAACAAAACAAAAAAAATAATTAAGGGTCATAATCCCCAAAAAATTGGACAATTGTCAGAAATTAGTAAAAAATAATAATAATTAATAAAAGGTCATAATCCCCGTAAAGCGTGGACAATGATCAGAAATTAGTAAATAATAATAAGAATTAATTCATTAAGAGTTGTAATCACTGAAAAACATGAACAATGGGCAAAAATTTGTTAAAAAAAAAAATAATTAATTAGGGTCATAATCCCTGAAAAAATGGACAATGGGCAGAAATTAGTAAAAAAAAATAAAAAACAATTAATTGTTGTAATCCCCAAAAAAACTGGACAATAGACAGAAATTAGTAAAACAAATAAAAAAAAATATTAAATTAATTGTTGTAATCCCCGAAAAACTGGACAATGGGCACAAATTAGTAAAACAAAATAACTAATTAATTGTCGTAATCCACGAAAAACTGGACAATGGGCAGAAATTAGTCAAAACAAATAAAAAATAATAGTTTAATTAATTCATTAATTAATTAAGGGTCATAATCCCTGAAAAACTGGACAATGATTAGAAATGAGTAAAACAAAACAAAAAAAATAATTAAGGGTCATAATCCCCAAAAAATTGGACAATTGTCAGAAATTAGTAAAAAATAATAATAATAATTAATAAAAGGTCATAATCACCGTAAAGCGTGGACAATGATCAGTAATTAGTAAATAATAAGAATTAATTCATTAAGAGTTGTAATCACCGAAAAATCTGAACAATGGGCAAAAATTTGTTAAAAAAAAATAAAAATAAAATAATTAATTAGGGTCATAATCCCTGAAAAAATGGACAATGGGCAGAAATTAGTAAAAAAAATAAATAATTAATTTTAATCCCCCAAAAAACTGGACAATAGACAGAAATTAGTAAAAAAAAATAAAAAAAATATTAATTAATTAATTGTCGTAATCCCCGAAAAACTGGACAATGGGCAGAAATTAGTCAAAAAAATAAACAATAATAGTTTAATTAATTCATTAATTAATTAAGGGTCATAATCCCTGAAAAAATGGACAATGGGCAGAAATTAGTAAAAAAAAATAAAAAATAATAGTTTAATTAATTCATTAATTAATTAAGGGTCATAATCCCTGAAAAAATGGACAATGGGCAGAAATTATTAAAAAAAATAAAAAATTAATTAATTGTTGTACTCCCCAAAAAACTAGACAATAGACAGAAATTAGTAAAAAAAATAAAAAATAATAGTTTAATTAATTCATTAATTAATTAAGGGTCATAATCCCTGAAAAAAATGGACAATGGGCAGAAATTATTAAAAAAAATAAAAAATTAATTAATTGTTGTACTCCCCAAAAAACTAGACAATAGACAGAAATTAGTAAAAAAAAAAAATAAAAAAAAATTATTAATTAATTAATTGTCGTAATCCCCCAAAAACTGGATAATGGGCAGAAATTAGTAAAAAAAAATATTGTTAATATTTTAATAAATATTGCAGCTTTCACAACATGGGTTTATATAAAACCTGTGGTTCATCTTTAAAAAAAAATATAAAAAACGTAAAACATTTATAAAATAAATTAAAAATAGGGACATTTTTGGGACGTCTTCATCCTAAATCAAATCACACGTAAAAAACGAAATCCGGTGGGAAGCCCTAAAATCTGAATTTTGCCTAAAACCTCTCTTCCAAGAAGGACTTGGTCCCCTAAATGATAACATAACGCTCCTAGCATATATTCCAGTAACACCGATAGCTAGAATTTTTCTTTTTTTTTGTCCCCTTGGTGATTAAGATGATTTTTTTGGATTGACAATTACTGGATATGAATGGGTTTGTAACAAGTGATTTAGTCTATAGATAAGCATTGAACAAATTGCATATTGTAAGACACAGCAAACACATTAAATAAAAAATACAATTTTACATACATAGTGCTGGTGTAAAAAAATTGGAATTACATTTTTTTAATTAAAACCAAATTTGTGGTAATATTTAAGGACAGGATTAATAATTCAAATTTTTATTTTGAAATATTTTTATTCTAAAACTTGATTCAATTAAGAACTAAAGAACTAAAAAAAAAGTTGACAACCACAAGGATAGATACAAATTATGGCCGGCAAAATATGATTTTTTTATATATATATTTTTTTTTCTTTAGTAGAATAATAATAATATTCCTGATTTTCAATTGTATTAGAAAATACTTTGAATTCTTCAATTTGATCGATAGTTAAACACATTGGACTTACTTCGAACCAGCCGATATTGGCAAGCTTTGCCAACAGTCTCATATGAATGGGAGCCTACCGACTTCCCCCTATTATGTGATGTCGGAGGAGATAAGGATCTGGTTTGCTCAATTTTAGAATGTCGATCCTTTTGTTTTCCAACAGCTGCTCATTTGGCAGTGGGAGCGCTCCTGCATATAGTTGAGCTGGAGAGCTCGGCTGAATTGTCATTCAGGTGATGGCTATAATTTGTAGGGCCCCTTACTCTCCAGAATCCATGGCATAATAAACACGGGGTAAAAAAACAAAAAAGAAACCTCAGCTTATCTGTCCCTACCACATCAGCTCACCATCCGGTGCCTGGCACCTCCTGTCCAAGACCTCGGCATTGAGCAAGGATTTTAGAAGAAAATGCAAAAGCAGGGCTTCTTGAAAAAGACACTAGTTAAAGGTGTTGAACACTGGAGCTCTATAGATAGTACAGTATATATTGTCAGTGTACAAGTAATGCAGTGATCACTAGAGATGAGCGAACCTTTTGAAGTTCAGTTCTGATGGTACAGTCGAACTTTAGATAAGGTTTGATTTGTGGCCCAGACTTGACCCAAACCTCAATGGGAGTCCGTAATTGGGCAGTTTGTGTCTCCACCGACATACAGCTATCCATAAGAAGGACACTTCCAGGGGAGCATGGGCAGGGTTTTTCAAAAATTGTTTTTGGTATGTGTGCACACCACATCAGATTATGCTGATTTACCCCTGATGCGAGCCATTCAAACACTGCATTTGGCTTGCATAGAGCTGAACATCAATCATATCCAAGCACAGTGCTGTTCACTTGAGTGGTTTGCACAGGTAACCCACTCAAAACTTCGAACCCGAACTTTGTTTTTTTAGAAGTTGGTTGTCTGAACCTGAACCTCGAACCTCAGGTTTGCTCATCTCTAGTCCCTACCACCATAGTTCACCATCTGGTTCCTGGCACCTCCTTTCCGAGACCTTGGCGTTGAGTGCGAATTTTGGAAGAAGATGCAAAAGCAGGTCTTCTTGAAAAAGTCACTAATCCGGCATAGAAATGTGTTGTACACAAGAGCTCTATAGATAGTATATATTGTAAGTGTACAGGTAATGCAATGATTACTAGTGACATTATGCACAGGAGCTCTGCAGGTAGTAGTTGTACACAGGAGCTCTATGGATAGTATATATTGTAAGTGTACAGGTAATGCAATGATTACTAGTGACATTATGCACAGGAGCTCTGCAGGTAGTAGTTGTACACAGGAGCTCTATGGATAGTATATATTGTAAGTGTAAAGGTAATGGAGTGATCACTAGTGACATTATGCACAGGAACTCTGCAGGTAGTAATTGTACACAGGAGCTCTATAGATAGTATATATTGTAAGTATACAAGTAATGCAGTGATCACTAGTGACATTATGCACAGGAGTTCTGTAGGTAGTATATAGTGCAAGTGTACAGGTAATACAGCGTTCATTGGTAGACAGTATATAGTGTATATAAAAAAATAGCGTTCTGAAGAATTATGTAACGAATGTTACCAAAAATATATAATCTGGATTTGGAGGATTAAAATAGACCGAAAAATCAGCCAAAATCTAAATCTACTAGATAAAAATAGTAAAAAAAAAAAAAGTGAATTTTAATATTTAGACTTCAATTTGGAAAGAAATGATAAAAAAAATACTATGGTTTCTGGAAAATAATTTAAGGCCCATGAATTGAAATTAAATAGATAAGATCTGGCGCCGACACATTTTAGAAAAATAGTTGTCTGGTTTAATTCATTTGTTCAGAATCAATTTAGAAAATGGGATTTGCCTCTGTAAAGTGCAACTTCTCGATCAGTATGGAATGGCTTTTTAAGTAACTCTTTAAAAATAATAATGTTTGACACGATCAGTGTTCATCCTCTATAGTATCAGTGCTAAGTGAAGGTTTTTGTACAATAATCGAAAACGGTGTGTCCAAATTCAGCTACTTCTACCTATGTACAGCATGCAGCCACGTTTTTTTTCCTTTAAATCAGTGAAAATCACAACTTATATGGTATAAACTCGTTTTCCTGTAAGTTAAAAAAAAAATACAAAAACAGTCTCCTATATACAGTGGAACATGTTACAAGAATGTGCAGATTTTTTTACGTAAATTATACATTTTTGTTTGTTCTCTTTGCTCCTTTACAATATTGAAAAATCGGTCTGAACCATCAAGAAAAAAAAATTAGTGTGTTTTTAATTCTTTTTTTTTGTGTTAATCTTCCAGTAGCAAAATACGCGAGTTACAACAGCCTTTGAATTGTAACGGGGATGGTGTCTTTACTGTACCAGTCTTTGTGGGGTACTTTTTTGTTTTCTTGTATTTTATACAGTCCAGAAAACAAACCTTATGTACATAAACCATACCTTGCCGTGTATAGATACCTAAATATTTGTTAAACTTTACATGTACAGTTAGAGAATTTATTGGAAGTATTCTGTCTTTCGACCTTAATACATTACCAAAGTTAAATATTTTGAATGTTTATAGACATTTTGGAAAATTTTTCACGATACTGCTAATATTTCTATTCCATGGTATCACCATAATCCACGTTTTCGACCCTTACAATAGTGGTCCTCTCGAAACTGAAACAATAATGAGTGGATTGTTTGGTGGTCATGTAATATGGACCCTTGGCTACTTTATAAACTGAGTATAACCCTGGATTGGCCAAAGACACCAGATGTTAGTCGATGAATCCTACCAACCTTGGAATGATCGGCTAGAGATCTTACATCTATAGATGCTCCCTAGTAGATAGCCGATGTTTTTAGATGCATGAACTGCAGGTGGACCACAGTTGGTCCTCTCGAAACTGAAACAATTAGTGGATTGTTTAGTGGTCAGAAAAAATGGACCCATGGCTACTTAAAAAACTGGGTATAACCCTGGATTGGCCAAAGACACCAGATTTGTCGATGAATCCTACCAACCTTGAAATTATCGGCTAGAGATCTTAGATCTATAGACAATCCTCGAGAAACCGTCAATGTTTTTTAGATGCATGAACTGCAGGTGGACAACAATTGGTGCTCTTGAAACTGAAACAATATGAGTGGATTGTTTGGTGGTCATGAAGTATGGACCCATGGCTACTTTAAAAACTGGGTAGAACCCTGGATTGGCCAAAGACACCAGTTGATGAATCCTACCAACCTTGGAATGATCGGCTAGAGATCTTACATCTATAGACGCTCCCCGGTAGACCGCCGATGTTTAGATGCATGAACTGCAGGAGGACCATAGTTGTGTCAACATATGTCAAATATAACAGGTAGTGGTTCCAATTTCCTAAATATATACCGTATACAACCTGTGAGTTCCGTGGGTCTACCAGTTCTTTAAATTTTTGGTGGCAAGTTTTATCTTTCCCGAAGAAGTGTAGTACCACTTTTTACCACTGTAGTTCTTAAAGACGATAATGAAACAGTGCCCCCAACATAAATACAATTAAAAATGCAGTAAAACCTTAACATTTGAAAATTTCTCAAAGCTCAGTAACAGAAAAAAAAAGTTCTGGTACTTAACCACAGTCCAGAGAAGAAGTGGTACAACCCTTTATAATGTACACTGTCCAACAATGTCTGGAGACTAGCAATTCTTTCGAGTCTATGAAGCTTTCTCTTGGATACCTTGAACAGCATTGGGTGGGACTGAAGCTTTGGTGACTCGACCTTGGATTTTTGTCACCTGTTGTAGTCCTCAGATACAGTGAACTCTATAGTTACATACAGTGGGCTGAAGTTTGTCTTTGTTTGTCCAAGGCTAAACCAGAAAGAAGAAAGAGTTGTCTACTCCACTAAATTGAAGGAATTTCGTGGATGATTTGTAAAACCTGGAGGATAATTTTAGTTATTTATGGCAAAACGTAAAGCTCCATGTACTGAATATCCCCAAATTTTAAGGTCACTTCTTGAGAGTTTGCATTGTTTTATCAGACTGGACTTTACCATTGTTCTAAGTGCAGGTCCATTGCATTGTTTAAGTTGAGATCTGTTACATCAAGGAAATCAGTGTTGAAGATACTGGGACCAGTAGTGGTGAGCGACCCCAAACCTGTGGCTGAACTTGGTGGCGTTAAGTCCAACCATTCCATGGTCTCCCAAGGCGATTCAGTAAAACTCAGATGCTGAAGGCCATTGCTGTCTACAGATGATGGGGACAATTGGGTCTCCATGGGAGATAAAGAAGTTTCTAACATTTCCTCAGAACTTTTTCCAGGGAACCCATCAATCCCACGCTCAAAGTGCGGATCGTCATTTCCAATTTTAAGCAGTGGTATTTCATTAGGTCTTCCCATGGGGCTATGAGTGCTGAGTAAGACTTCAAGATGGCTGTCATTGTTCGAACAGTTTTCGTATGGAAGATGGGAGTTTGAGGTGGTTACGCTTGGGTTTCCAGTTGACACACTCAACTGATTGAGCTTTTGCCCACATGACCTTTCATCTTTGGCATTTGCTGGCATTTCTGTAGGAATATAAGAAACAAAAACACACTTAAAAACTTATGATCTTTAATAATATGCCGTGAGAGCCTTCATCAACAAAGAACTTTCATCTTGGGCAATATAAGGCACCCAAAAGCAAGATGTACGACATGTATTCCTCAGACTATTTTCGAATATTGACCATTCAACTTTAGATATGGTCATCCCAACTCAATGATGACCAGTTCAGGTTATACTGAACCATCAGGATGGAGATCTTGGTGCTAAAAGCCTCTACAAATATGGGAAGTCACTTAAAAATGTGTTTTAGTTCAGGTCTTACCTCCACTTTCGATCAAGACATCAAGAAGTTCGTCCATCTGTTGACTTCTTGTTATTTGCTGGTAAAAGAAAACATCGAGATGAGGAACAAGAATGATGAAATCCTACATAAAGGTTTCAGATATTCCATTGTCCACAAACAGGTCTTTGGCATCAAAGCCCAAAGTATAGGCAAGGTAAAAAACAAACAACCCCCCCAAAAAAACACAACCATGACACGTGGCATAAAAAGTACTACTGAGAATGAGCATTCTTGATGAACAGGTCATACTGTGGAAATGGTAATTTGGCTCAAGGTAAAAAAAAAATTCAATAATTGTGAATTTTATCATATTTTCTTAACTGTTAAATTGAAAAGACTCAAGCCAGACCATTATAGTTCCATAGGGAACTATCGAGAGATGACATCATTGGATTCCATGGTGACATTTTTGGACCAGTTGAATGGGTTTCCATGCCAAAAAAAATTTGACAAATGGATATCGTATATTATTATACTTAGTACAAATCTAAATATCCAACTTTTTCTGGAGGGAGGGGGTAAGGGAGGATCGGAAACGGTAAAAAAAATGTATGAAAAACTGGCCATTTAGCTTCTTATTACCTGTCTGACTGCATCCTCGTAGGAGGGAAGCTGCTTGGAAACTGACGAGGTTGCATTAGTGAAATTCGTGCCGGGGGTGGGAATCTTTTGACCTGCCTGGGGAGATGGCTGTAAAGCATTTATCTGCAAGTAAATAGATTATATAAAATGAGACATGGACCAAAAATCCCATTCCCAGCTAGAATAGAAAGTTCTCTGAAGCTACATGGATGTCAATGTTTCCATCCAATCCCATGCTAATGTAAAAAACTATCTATAATCTATCCATGCTGGGTGGAAGACACCACAACAGCCTGCTCGGATATCTGGATGAAGACCTCGGCCATGCAATCCTAGGATACCAATGATCAGAAGCTACCCAGGTTCATTTTTGGAAAGTTGGACATTTTATAACCAAATTTAAGTGAAAAAAAGGTCCAAGCCCTTGAATGATCACCATGGCAACATCCATCCGTCAAAGAACGCTCAACAGTTTTTGAAAAGTTATAGAATTTCTGATTACGAGGACAGTTATTATATTATGCCAGTATATAAATATTGAGTCTACATCATGCCAAGTACTTACCTTTCCTAACACTGAAGAACCTTTTGGTGGGACTCGATCTTTGATACTCTGCTTGTTTTCCGATTGATCAATGTAGGGCGGCTGTAGAGTGTTCTGGTTTGGAGAGTAGCAGACAGAAGTTGAAGTATTCTGCAATTGAAAGGGCAAAATATTTATGATAATTTGATACCCGACACAATTACGGAAAAAAGTGATACTTAGGAGAATGTTTCTTAGTAGTTGTATACCTGTTTTGTGTTAATCCGGTGGTTGACTTGTGGTGAAACACTACGGGTGTCTCCTTGTGAGCTCGGAGACACAGATAACAGGTAGTGATTATTAGGAGATGGGGGTAAACTAATGTGCTGTGGACTAGTTGTAGTTCCAATGGGAGAGTGTTGTGGAGAACACTGAGGACTTAGGAAAGTGGAAGACATGATGGAATTTGGGTTGGAAGCTTCCATACAATGGTTGTTCATCAGGCAAGGCATTGGTTGTGTTGTACATGATCCATGTTTTTCAGACACAATGTTTGCTTGGGGTTTTATGGACATTTGATTAGATGAAAAAGGACAGCTGGACACTTTTTCTTGCTTGATATGTACTCCAAAAAAGTGTTGAGATAGAAGCGACTTGTCAAGAGGTCCACAATTCCCTTTTCGCTTTTGCAGCTGCAATCTAAGTTCCTCAACTTGTCTTTGCTCTTGCTGAAGCTTCCAGGTCAACTCATTGATGACCTTCTGCTTCTCAACCAACATTTTATCTTTTTCAGCATCCATGCCTTCCAGTTCTACTTGGTAGCTACCACTGTTGATGCTGCTCATTAGACTTTCCTCAGCACTTAGGTGGATAGGTGAAGGGTGGAGACCAAACTGAGGAGAAGACATTGGTCCATCACTGAAGGTATCAGGTAAAGAACCATTGACAGAGAGGTCTGAAGAGGCTGGGGATATAGGAGGAGTGGAACTTGTGCTACCAAACTGATAAAATCCATTAGAAATTACTCCGCCAGATGGGTGCGATTGGAAGTTTGAGTTATTCGGAGTAACTGGAAAAGTTACAGTTGTGATTTCACTAAATGTTGGGACTGTATTGCTGCTGCACTCCTGAAAAGGCCGTAGTCGTTCCATCAGTGAGGTCTTTGTACCAGATACAGGCAAACCACGTATTCTTAGCTGTTGCCTCAACTCTGACACCTTCAAAATAAGAAGCCATTCTACATTAGAAATGGTGCAATAGAAACTTACGTTTATGAAACATTTGATGTACCATGCAGTGCTGAAATAACGTCAGAAGGTGTCTACAAAGTCAACCCATGCAGTTGCACAAAAGTAAAAAAATATAGGCCCCCAAATAGTCAACCAATTGTTCAGCAACCTAGAACTTACTTTCAAATCATCCAGATTAGAGGGCAGTAGACCTGGTTTCATAGAAGACATATTTCCTTGTCCAGAGAACGTGGTCTTCACTGGAGAAAGTGAAGGACTAGTAACCATAGTCGTGTTGGAGTTTCGAGTGATATGGTCATTTGGCTGCCTTAAAAACACAAAAGTATAAAAAAAAAAGATAAAAATTTTAGCTTTGTTGACAAGTCAACACTTTAATGGACTTTAATATTTTTAAGTAGGCAAAGTAGGTCCTTCAGTCCTTCTAAAACCATAATTCTAAGCAACACAAGCTATGAAATGCCCTAGGAGTGGACTATAAAGACCACTAAGATTCTAGACCACCAAGTACTAGTACTGGTAAATATATTTGGTCTATAACTATTCATGTACAGGTTTATGGTGAGGTGGAGACCATACATACTTGAGATGTGAGTGGTGCATGCCTTGGTAGTTGAAATGTTGTTGCTGTTGTTGGCTTAATATCTGCAGTTGAAGGAAGAGTTGCTGCTGTTGTAGGAGCCTCGCGTAAGCAGAGTCCATGGGTGGAGGAGACTTCTCAGCCTTTTGGTCTGGAGGAATGTATTGGTGATATTTTAGCTTTTTCACTTTGGGCTTGATATCTTTGGGTTTCTTGTGCCGGTTTTTGGAATCTGTAGTAGACTTGGTCTATTGGATCCAAACAAGAACAAAATTTAGTGTTGTAAAACTATCAGCTCATTTTTGTGCCTTAGTAACTTAATTCTTTACTCAGATCCGATTTGGTAACTATATGGTGTGCCAAGGTTGTATTCAAGTAAATTTCAACTGGGTCTTATGAACCTGTACAAGACGTTTTATCAAGAGAAGCCACATTGTTAACAAACAGGTAGGCAATTGACCCAAGGGTCTTCAAAGGAGCCTATCTTTTCTGGATGCCAACACTTTAACAAGTACTTTTCCTCTCAAAAATTTGGGAGCAAAATGACGGGTGCGTCTTATAATCCGAATACTGCTTACTGGGGATGGTTGAGAGGGGTCGCAAGAGCAATGCCGCTGGCACTGAGCTGTGCTGGGGCTGCGGTCCGGAGCTCTTTGCTGTGCTAGGGCTGCGGGTGCTTTTTCATTTGCTGGAGCAGTGGGCTATGTGCTGGAGCTGCGTGCGCCATTCTGAAAATGTCAGTGGTGTGGACTTCAAAATAATGGCGCCCGGAGTCGGCGTGTGCACAGATGGAGCTCTTGGCTCAAGATCTCATCTGCGCACGCGCCACCTCAAGGCATCATTTTCCTTCAGTGCACTGTTGGGAGAGCAATGGGCCGGAGGCGACGCATGCGCAGATGAGATATTGAGCTGAGAGCTCCATCTGCACATGCGCCGACTCCGGGCGCCATTACTTCAATTCCGCACTGCTGACATTTTCAGGATGGCGCCCGCAGCCCCAGCACAGCACAGTGCCCTCGGCCTTCAGCCCCAGCACAACACAGCTCCAGCACATCGCCAACAGCTCCAACACAATGCCTGCAGCTCCAGTACATCGCTCGCAGCCCCAGCACAACCCCCGCAGTATCGCTCTACTGCACCACCGCCCCTGCATCCTGTGACCCCGTTCCACTATCAATGGTGCCTGCTCCCGGTATGACACCACCGGATTGTTAGATGGACCCCCTTTTTTCCTCTAAATGTGGGGTGCATCTTATAAACCCAAAAATACGGTAGTTGCCACCACCAGTGGTCAAACTGCTATAGAGACCAATATTACTATGGCAGATTTTAGCAATCCATGAGATTCTACCATAAGCTTATTTGTAGATGTTAAAAAAAGATTTTTAATATTATTTTTCAAGAAATCTCCAATAAATTTGGCAATTTTTGTAGGGAAATTCTTGACTAATTTACCTTTACTGCTGCAGAATTAGGGGCGGCATGTCCCATTGTAGACAACTGATTCTCTGGGTGCAGGGAACAGGGATGACTCTGGTGTGCGCCGTCGTCCTGCGAGTCATTTTCATTTTCTTGGGTATGATTCTGGAGAAAGTGGAGAAAAGGTTTCGATTGTTAGATTTCTTCCCTCTCTCTCTCGGAGACGCCAGACGTTCCAGAGCTTTCAGACACCGCACCAGGATTAAAGACGGAAAGTCTAAGATGACAGTCGGTCAAATAGGCTAGAGATTTACGAAGGTAGAATTTATCGGGAACGGTTAGGAATAGTGTTCTTTGTTTTAAAGAGGAAAAATAAAAAAAAAAATATTTTTTTTAAATACTTTAAATTTACTATATAATATAAATTAAATAAAAGTCATCATCCATTGCCCAAAATTATTTTTTTGTAAATGAGATGTTTTATATTATTTAAATTAATTATATTTAGATTATTTTTAATTGTTTTTATTATTAGAAAATTTTAAAATAAAATTTAAATTTATTTTATAATTAAAAAAAACCCCTTTTTTATATAATTTAAAAAAAAAACAAAAAAAAAAAAGCTTTTAATACCGAAGCAGATATTCATTATGACACACTGTAAAAATGTAAGTGTCGGCCTGAACTGAAATGACACATCCATTCTCCGGCTCTATAAAGCCATAATTGAGTAATCTCGGAGAGTTGTTAAAATATGAGTCGGATACCAGAACGACAGAGGCGACAATTCTTTAATCCATTCAGTGTCTGGAAAATGACGCAAGTATTAAGAATTGAAGTTTAGGCAGACCCAAGGAGCAAGCGGTCTGTAAGCCGAAACTTGGCAGGAACCGAACACTAAATCTCCGGGGAACATTCAATTTAGATCAGGATATCTGGAAATATCGTCTCGCTACAGTCACCGACAGGATATTTCTTAGGGAAATTTATAACCAAAATCCCCCAAAGGGTACAGCAAAAAAAAAATAATAAAAAAAATTATATATATATTAATGGGCCAGTTATAAGATTTAGCATTTTCTTAATTTTTGGGGGAAGTTTAAAATTCCTTTTAAATTATTTTTGGCTTCTAATTTTCAATAAATAAAATTAATGAAGAACTCCAATAATTTTAAATAAAATAGATTAAAATATTAAAACCTACGAAATGATAAAGTGGGTTAAATTTATTTAAATGCATATTATAATATAATAAAAAATAAATACATATAGTACATGAATTAATAATGAAATTTAATTTTAGAACATTTTTAACTTGAAAACAAAAAAAATATTTTTTCTTTAAAACAAAAAAAGTCTTAAATTCAGTTTGTTTAAAAAATATCATATAATATAAAATATTAAAAAAATAAATTTAGAACATTGTAATAATCAAAATTTATACACCAAAAATTAAAATTTCCTCTAGAATATGTTCTTTTTAAAACAGGTCTTAAATTCAGTTTAGTAAAAAAAATCATATAATATAAAATATATAAAAAATATAATACAAAATTTAATTTTAGAACATTTTTAACTTATTCCTAGAAAATCAAACTTTAAAACTTTAAAAACCCCAAAAATTTTTTTTATTGTAGAATATTGTTTTTATTTAAAGCAAAAAGTCTTAAGTTCAGTTTGTTAAAAAAATATAATATATATATATATATATATATATATATATATATATATATATATATATATATATATATATATATATATATATATATATATATATATATATAAATAAGAAATTTAATTTTAAAACATTTTTAACTTATTCCTAGAAACTCAAATTTAAAAACAAAAAAAATATTTTTCCTCTACAATATTTTTTCTTTAAAACAAGAAATCTTAAATTCAGTATCATATAATATCGAATATAGAATAAAAAATTCTATAAAATAACATTTATTTGAGGACTCATTTTTTTTTCCTTAACCAACTTTATCACACTTCATACACCATGTAGGTCATACTATATATTTTTTTCGCCTAAAAGCCTTGATGGCTTTGACTGTGAACATGATGCCCTCACTACAGCCAACCAGCCTCTGAGACCAATCATATTTTATTAGTGATCTGTAATTAGACGTAGCATGCAGACAATACCTTGGCCGTCTGCCCTCAGAACTTGGAAAATTGAGTGTCGTTATGCCAAGTACACAGTGTAACAAAGACCGAGGAATGAGGAGTAAGAAATCCTATGCCAAGGTTCTGTCGTATCTTGGGTTAACAATCCCTCAGTATAACCCAATGCAGAACATTGCTATCTTCTAAAGAATGATTACACGATGGAGAGTTTACCAGCACTGCGAAATGTCAGGTGGACAATCTAAACAATATTAGGTATAGACTTCAAGGTTATGTATTTTACGACTCAACTGACATGATAAATGAATAGGTTCCACCACAACGTAGGTCAACTCTCCCATTATTCTCTGGTAATGAAACTCCCCAACTAGAGTTTCTCTGAACAATCCCAACAATCAATAAGTATATTGGCCAAGAACCTCAATAAAAAAGTCAACTAGAACAGTCCTTGACTAGGAACACGCTAAGAGTCAATGCTTTGGCCAACAATACCAAGAGGGAACATTTACTGAAGACATATGGTTTACAAATGTATGGGTCAACTATATTAGATGTTGTGTGAAAGGACCATATACAGGTTGCAGTCAGTGTTTAGGCCAACAACCTCAAGAATATTATAGACTATTATCTTGTGAAAATGGTGAATGTTGTCCTACAAGAATGAGTCTACCTGAAAGGTATGAAATCAACAATGGTCATTGGCTTCCAAGACCATATGCAACTTTAAGTCATTGTTTATGTAAATAAACATATTAGATTGTTCATGGGGTTATTGATTTTTCTATGGGAGCCAGTGAGGTCTCCATCAATGGAAATTTTCAAGCGGAAGCTGGATTAACATAAAGCTGGGATGATTTAGGAAAACCTGCACTTGCAGGGGGTTGGACCTGATGGCCCTTGAGGTCCCTTCCAACTCTCCCAATTCTATATCCTTTGAAGCTATCATATCCTACAAGAATGAGTCATTTGTAGACAATACCAACACTCCCAAAAACATAGACTGCAAGTCCATTAAAAATCGTCTATGACGTCTATGGTGGAATCAGGTCTGAGTCAACTACGTATATTAGATGTTGGCTAGAAAGAACACAGTCAATAATTTACTTAAGCTGTCAATGATGTCTTTGGCCACCAGTAGATGTCCACGAGATATGCTTATCGTACATAATCCTTACCTGTACTGAACCAGAGTCTGGAGAACTATTGTCATCCATATTTTTGGTCTCTCGCGGAGATGAAGATGAAATTCCCTGAGAGTCATTGCTTCTCTCTTGATCAGGGGCCTCGTCATTGCTGCTGTCTTCTTCAAAAGCAAAGGCGTCCACGGGCTTGGAGTAATTTGATGAATTGCCTGTAAAACGACGAATAAAATAATCAGAGTTAACCTTTTTCAAGTGCTTAACCCCCCAGTGGTGTGGTAGAAGAAACACTAAACGTTATCATTATGGAGTCACGGAACTAAATGTAGACAAGGGATAAGAAACCTCTGGCCTTAATCACTTCCCTCCCGAGACCTGATAACGGGGGATACAAAACAGAGCTCCTAATCTACAAGCAGGTGCAACCGACCCAGATAAACTTCTTGTAAGTGACACATGATGCTCAGGCTACCATATGACAAATTGCTGGGAGTTATTTCTGTCTGAATTGTGGCAGGGTCCTCCACCGCCCGTTGCATGACATGGACTGTGACAAAAACCTTGGTCGATATCATAAAAAAAGCACAATTCATGATGATAAATTCAAAACTTGTCTCACTAAACTAGTGTAGGAGTCTAGAAAATCTCAAAATTTGGATAAAAAACATTACTCATCACTTACTATTCCTAAAAAATCCTTTAATAACTGGATTTCATTCCATGAATCTTTCAATGTATTTATTTATTGGTAGTCTTCTATCTGCATATACATTCTTGGACGATGGGCTTCAAAAAGTTACATCAAATGTTATCACGACCAAGTAAATTAACTCCTTTATGATAAGATATCTCCCAATTAGAAACTATATACACGAAATCATGAATCCCAATGCAACCACCAAATCTCCTTTATTGTAACCAGTTTTGAAGAAGACCGAAGATGCCGTTGGCCAATAGTTTGAGAGTCGTGAACAGATATTAGCTGATATGGACGGTGTCTAGTGATCTGCATGTAATAGGAGGGTGATGGGTATAGACTCTACTCACTACCTTTACTTTATATGATATGGTCAGAATAGCAGTCTGGGAAGGGTTCCGAATGTCAATATACCAAAGCATACCCAACCTAGGCTTGCCCTCTCCAGGAACGTAAAATCAATTGTTGAGACTTTTCCCAGTACATTATACAAAGCACGAGAACAGATTTGTTCGTCTGTCAGTGTAGACCACCATGACAGGTAGTAATGGGACCCAAGGCCTTAATAATCCTGCTGCTCTCCGTCAATGGCTAGCTATGAGTGTTGACAGGAAGCTGGTAAGGCAAATAGAGCTATGATATCAGCCTTCAGCTATGTGCCAACCAAGAATGCAGACAAAGCTGCCCTCAGTTTGGAAATTATTAAGGTTTTGGCTTCTTCCACTTCACTCACGTCGGAGAGATTACGTAAATAACTCGACTGCACTTTGCAGTGTCTAAACATTTTATCTACTAGAGGTTAAAGCCAGATGATCCTACTTTATAGGTTTGGACCAGTGAAGATATAATACCACCGGGACGGTTGTAAATCACTATTCCAAAAGAAACTCTGTTAACAGTCCAAACATCTTGATCGCTGGGACTAAACGTCATGAAGAAATCTACGACTTATTGCCAAACATCTCTACAACTCAACACTATAACAGTTCTGGGGAACAGGGTACATTCAGACTTCAAAATAGTTTTCATGAGGCTTTATGATGGCACCTAGACCAAAACTCCTTAAGGATGTTCAAGATATTTCTTAAAAAGCCCATTGGTGTGGTAATGTCTAGAGGCAGTCACTGACCACTGGACTCTACAGTACAGGGCATTTGCCACCTGGGCCGGTCCCCTAGCTTCTGTTCAGGGCCTCCAGAGGACCGCGTTGTGGGGTATCTGTAGCTAGATCTTTTAGAGAAATACTAGTCTAGAAGGTTGAGAGTTAACTCATACCAAGATAAAAAGGAGAACCTGTTTACCTTTAATGGCCTCTTTCACAGTAGATTCAAAAGGAATTATATTCTTTTCCACAAGTTCTAAAGGGCCTGGTCTGAGGGAAATCCTTTCATTGAGGTCATCTGCAAGTCGAGCCCTTTTCAGTTTCATCTGGGCTGCCTGAGACGAACCTTCAACAGATGATTCTAGAAGACCAAATTTAGCAAAGCTCAATATTGTATCATTTTTATATGCAATATACCCCAAAATAATATTGGGAAAAAGCCGATTGCCCTGTCCAACCTCATTATTTAAGGATTTAGTATCCATGGGTGGAATAGATTGACTATACCACAATGAAGCCAGAATGGACTTCAAGCTTACCTTGTAAAATGTGCATGTCAATAGGATCGGACCTTTCTGGCCGGCTTCTGACCTTGTGCTTCAAATATTCTTCACTCTAAAGAAAGTCAAAAAGTAAGTTACGAGAATATAATAATACATAGAAGCCCCTAACGTCAAACCAACATGGATATTCCCCATATCAAATAAGATTAATATTGAAGGGGTTTCTACATTTTAAGTTGCCTTTTGTCCCAGGTTGTCCTGCTGCTTGATCCACCAGTCATCATCGGTAAACTGTGCAAGTCTTTTGTTTTCCAGAGAAATGAGGTATTCCACTATTCCTACGGCAGCTGGGTCCTCCAGAAGAGAAACTTCTTGAAGCCTTTGAAAATGAGACTTCCTATATTAACTCAATGTCGAAACAGGTTATTTGAACATTGGGTTCCTACATTTAAGGATGCCTTTTGTTCCAAGGTTGTCCTCCTGCTTGATCCACTAGTCATCATCGGTAAACTGGGCAAGTCTTTTGTTTTCCTGAAGTGCCAACACAGGACAAATGAGGTATTCCATAATTCCTACAGTAGTTGGGTCCTCCAGAAGAGAAACCTTCTTGAAGCTTCTATCTGCTCCGGATTGGAAAAATGAGACCCCTATATTAACTCAAAGTTGTAATAGGGTATTTGGACATAGGGTTTCTAAACGGGAAGCTAATATTCAAGAATAACAAGAAGTCTGTATTGGACAGGTAGAACGGCTTACAATTCCACATCGTAGATGTCACTCTATTGATCTCGGATTACATCAGCGCTCTCGTATTTTTTCCTTTTGATTGAAAAAACAGCAGATCGGCTCAGAATAAAGACTTCTTTCTCTCTGGAATGGACCATTTAACCTCCCATCTACCCTACTCTCAGACATACGAGTCCTCCCTTTATGAATATAGAAACAGATTCTTACAGGATACATTTAAGGTCATAATATCTTGACGGCCACTTTCGTACTTCGGAGACTTTCCAGAAGATCTAGCCTGGCCTCCCTATGACAACTGTCGCCGATCCTCATTTCTGGCAGCTCAGAGTCATCATTTTCTAAGGGAGGGTTTACAGCGTACATCAGATTTCACCATATTTCCCAATGTATGTCTCTGATGTGTACCACTGTTGCCCATGGGATGCCATAAAGGCACTGTCTTAGCTTCCGTAAGGTGAATAAGAGTCCTTCAATCCTCAAAGTACTAATTTTGAAGAAGGCTAATGCAAGATCCTTCCCCCCACATCCTTACAAGACACAGAAGAGCATTGAGTATTAAGATCCAGTTACATCACATCTGATTTATGAAGTAAGGTTTTGCTACCTTGGCTCTTTCCAAGTTTTTCCTTTGCTCCTGGAATGCAGCTGGACTTTTGAGGGCTACAACACAAACAAACAGAAAATGAAAACGATTAGTATAAACCTGAATATTTATGTTTGTACATCTGTGCTACTGAAGTAGTCATTGGCTCAGAATTAGAGGCCTACATGGTGGACCATCTGTGATGCCTGAAGGCTGTCGACTATGCTGACTGTGGAGACCCGTATGTCTGAAGCGGTGCCCTCCCCTCTTCCCCCCAGTCCCCAAATGAAAACACAGACGGCCTAGATGGGGTGAAAACAGGTCGGTCACAGTTTATTAAGTTCATAGGTAGAGAAGGGGCCTTCCATGTCATTAACGAGCTCGTCGCCGCAACCTTGTCTGCGACCGACCGGCGTGCAGCCAACGAGCTGTTACGACCTTGGCCCCCTCTCCGCCATTTTCCGCTGTGACGTAATTTCAAATACAAGGGTTGCATCTATATTCAGTTACACACAATTATTCTGGTAAGAAAACAATAAAACTAATAAGATGGTGCTGAGCATCTAAGGGAGGGAGGGTGGGACAAAAGCTTCTAGGGGGGCAGCCAGAGGGAAAGAGGAAGTCACTGACCCCGGGCACTGAATTTAACCCTTGTAGGTGTGGCTGGACCCCCCTTTCCCTTGTCATCCCGTTGGTCAGCTGGGCATCCCAATTAGTGGCTCACCTAGGGAATGGTGGAAAGAGGGGATATGGGCACGACCCTTGCTTCCTTTAGGATTGGTCAGGTGGGCTCCACAGTCAGAGGCACGTTCCTTAAGCAGTATCGTGCCTGCCAGACTGTGGAGACCCGTATGTCTGAAGCGGTGCCCTCCCCTCTTCCCCCCAGTCCCCAAATGAAAACACAGACGGCCTAGATGGGGTGAAAACAGGTCGGTCACAGTTTATTAAGTTCATAGGTAGAGAAGGGGCCTTCCATGTCATTAACGAGCTCGTCGCCGCAACCTTGTCTGCGACCGACCGGCGTGCAGCCAACGAGCTGTTACGACCTTGGCCCCCTCTCCGCCATTTTCCGCCACGGAGGATCATGTGTACCGCCTACACAAGACTCCGACCCCACCCATCACCTTCAGGGCCTGATCCACTCCGTCCTGTATCCCGGACAACAAAATGTCTTGACCAATGTCCGTAAGGTGCACTCCGTCTGCCCTCAACAGTGCAGAGTTATCGCCTTCCAACTGGTGGTGACGCACCACGAAACCGCATCTTTCTCTCATGAATTTTGCCATTCTCGCATTGATCTTTCTCCTTGACCGCTCTATGCCATTTGCATTTTTTGCTCCGTGCCATACCGCTCGTGGTACTATCTCTGACCACACCCATACTATATCCGGGAAGAGGTAGGTCAAACGTTCGATGTCCGTCTTCATCACTGTTAGTAGTTCGACCATACTGCGTTTCACCAAATCATTGCCACCAGCATGGATCACCACTACCAACGGCCCCGTGGCCGCCCTGGAGATGTCCACCATCTCCGGGAAAACTTGTTGCCATCTTAGCCCTCTGATGCCTCTCCAATTGACCTCAACGTTTCTGAAGCCAAGGTTCTTTCCTCCTGGTCGAATCATGGCTCTTTTTTCTGCCCAGTAAGTATAAAGAGTGACCAACTACCCAGACTGCCGGTCTGCAGTCGCCTGTAATAGATAAACGTGTTATTTCAGCAAATCCGGTCTTATATATCTGGCAAAGCAAGCGGACTTCCATCGACCCATTCTCTGCACTTCAGCCTCCGTTACTCCTGCCCTAGCTGCCTCAGTGGCTGCCCCGATTCGGAAGGAATGGGTCCCGTATTCCTTCGGATTCTCCCCAGCTTTCGCTAAGCACTGCTTAAACATTGCTTGGAATTGATACTTGGTAAGCGGGGACCCGTCCGTATGGGAAAGAAAAAATCTGCTTGCGTGTCTGATCAGCGCGTAGTGTTTGACTGTTTTTAGTGGGCACACTGGGCCATCTGCTGAGTTAACCAGGACCCACGTGCCCCTCCCGGTGGGGTCGCATTTGGATTTACGCACGCGAATGCGCAGGGCGTTGCTGCATATGACTACATCCTCGTTGAGTAACCCGCCTTCAGATGCTGTTTTTGAGCGTGGTAACAATTCACCAATGCGCAGCGCGCCGAAAAAAACGATAGCGAAGGCTGCTGATATGAGGGACGCCTCATATGGAGACTTGCATATTGAGGGGGATATTGCAATCATGTCGTGTAGTAATTTCAATGACATGGGGCGACAACATTCCTGACTCGGTTGAAGCCTTTTCCAGCCTTTAATGGCTTGCTTAATGACAAAGAACTTCGTCACATCCACCCACCCTGCTAATTGAAAAAAGAAGGCTATCCCCGATAAATGCCGTTGTGCCGACGTGCCCGACGCCCCTTGTTCTTTGAGCCGAAGCAAAAATTCCGTCGTCACTTCGCTTCTTGCGCGGTCGCAGTTATGCACGGGCCTACCCTGGATTAGTGAACACCACTCCTCCCAAGCCTTACCATAGACCTGCTAGGTAGCCGGTGTAACGGAGGCACGGATTAGAGGCATTAGTGATTGGCTACAGTGTCCCATAGCGATGGAGGACACGGGATACCCTCTGGATGCGCCATTGGGAGATGGTCTGTGAAGGCCTGCCAATCGGAACATAAAAGAGAGTTAACAAGGTTATCGTCTATGTCTGCCGTTATTTGAGCTCGGCACCAGATGTTGTGTCTCAGGCATAGAAGGGCGAGCCTGCGTAGCAGAGCCAGTAAGGGCAGCGACGCAGACGACATGTGATTTAAGCTCTTCACCGTTATCTGATTTTTTGTTGGAAATCGAATGTTTGAGTTTTCCAGCTGATGACCCCATAACTCCACGGACAATACTATTGTGAATATTTCTAGCAGGGCTGGATCACTCCCCCAGCTTGATGTGGCCCACAGATCCGGCCAGCTGCCGGTACACCACTGGTTCTTGTAGATTGCCGCAAAGCTCTTTTTATTACGTCCTCCTACAGTGAGCCCTAGGTCTGTGCTTGACGTCTCTTTAGCCATGACGCAGGTATGGCCATTGAAGGATTGCAGGAAAGTCTTCCAGACTAGTAAGTCTGCCTTCAGCGAGCGAGTGAGCCTGATTCTATGGCCTGGTTGGGAGATGCCCTTTGTTGCTAGTGATAATCTCCGAAAGAAGGCCCTGCCGACCGGCATTACGCGGCTGGCGAATGTCAGCAGACCCAGCAAGGACTGCATCTGTTGGAGGGTAACCTTGTTCGCCTCGCAGAAACCCTCCAGCATATGCAGTGTTTTCTGAATTTTCTCTGCTGGCAGGCGAAAAACCATTGCGTTAGTGTCTATCTCGATGCCGAGGAAAGGTAAGACGTTACAGGGGCCGACTGTTTTTTCGGGTGATAGCGGGACACCGAAGCGCTGAGCTATAAATTTAAATTTTGTGAGGAGGAGGGAGCAGAGTTTAGAGTTTACGGGGCCGACGAATAAAAAATCGTCGAGGTAATGGATTAGGGAATTGCTGCCTGTTTCGTAACGAACTACCCAGTCCAGGAACGAACTGAACAACTCAAAGTAGTGACATGAGATGGAACATCCCATTGGCAGACGCATATCGTAATAATAGTGTTCGTTCACCTTGCAGCCTAGCAGGTGGAAGCAGTCGGGATGCACGGGTAATAGGCGGAATGCTGCCTCTATGTCAGATTTTGCTAGCAGGGCACCGGGCCCCGCTGCGCGGACCAATTCTACTGCTTTGTCAAAGGACGCGTATGTTACCGATGCTTCTTCTGGGGGGATTCCGTTGTTAACTGATGCGCCTTTTGGGTGGGACAGATGATGAGATGATGGATTAGACGATACTTCCCGGGTTCCTTTTTTGGGATAATGCCTAGCGGGGATATCCTGATATTTTGGAAAGGGATTGATTCAAAGGGGCCCGCCATTCGGCCTAGGTTTACTTCATTTTGAATTTTTTGTTTTAAGATGTCGGGGAATTCGCGAGCGGATTTTAGGTTATGTGCCAGGGTTGGTGTTCTATTAGGTTTGAAGGGGATAATAAAACCGTGTGTAAAGCCGGAGTGCAATTGCCTTGCAGCTTCTTTATTAGGGTAGAGGTTTAACCAGGGGACCATTGCGGTTACGCTCACCGGGGTTCTGCCTTGTAGGCACCCTGATTGCTGGACGGGTACACCTTGCTGCTGGGTGTCCTGCCAGCAGGGCCCGTTTTTTCGCACGACCACTGAGTGTTGGGCTGCGGGGTAGCTAGTGGTCGTAGATGAAAAGGGGGGCTGCTTCTGTGACAGCATCAGTCGTAACCATACGTCTGTCGCTTTAAGTCCCCAGCCTAGGCTGGGTTGCAGGGCCAGCCGCCTGCGGAACTCCTCGTCATACTGCCGCCAGGCTGACCTGCCATGGGCCTTGTATGAGTTATATATCAGATCCTGATATATATAGAGCTCGGAGCAGCGTTCCGGATGCTTCTGGCCCATAATACAGCCTAAGACTGCGAAAGCCTGTAGCCAATTATTCATCGTTTGCGCTATTTTCGGTCTATTTCTGTCGTATGAACGGTCGTTTGTTCTCCTTTCTTTATCTATAGTCAGTTGGTCGGGGGATAATAAGGACCATATGTCAATATAGTCATTGTTCCAGATTTTGTCTCTTGTCTCCTGATCTATGTGCGCACCTAGGGGGCTAATTCCGCAGAAGAACGCGTCCTTGTGAAGGCTCGCTAGCTGAGGTGTCGCTTTATCTTCTGGTGTAGCGCGAGAGCGCGTCAGCTGTTGAATTAATGCCTTAATGGTTGACGCTAGCTCGTTCCCCACTGCGTTATGCCCGATATCATGTACAGTGTCGTGTGCATTGGCTTCGGAGAACTCACCGCTGTGTGATGCAGGAAGAGCGACTCCAGGTGATGGAGGGACCCCGGCTCCCACTCTATTGACGGACGGAGGAGCGACTCCAGGTGATGGAGGGACCCCGGCTCCCGCTGGGATGATGGCTAGAGGAGCGACTCCATGTGATGGAGGGACTCCGGCTCCCGCTGGGATGATGGCTGGAGGAGCGACTCCAGGTGATGGAGGGACTCCGGCTACCGCTGGGATGATGGCTGGAGGAGCGACACCGGGTGGTGGAGGGACTCCGGCTCCCGCTGGGATGATGGCTGGAGGAGCGACTCCGGGTGCTGGAGGGACTCCTGCTTGGATGATGGTCTGGTAAATTTCGCCGGGCGCCCTGGGAGATGACCGGTCTCCCTGGCTGACAGCCATGGATGCGGCTCGTGACCGCTGGCGTCGGTCGAGAGGCCGGGCTAGTCTGTTGGGACTCTCGGATTTGTCGGACCATTGTGATGATGATGATGGGGAACGCCATCTAGAGGACCGCGATCTGTGGCGGCTCCTATGGGAGCTGCGTCTCCGATGGTAATGTGGGGATCGCCTTCTAGAGGGATGTGGGGAATGGCGTCGGGACTCGTCGGAGGAGGTTGGGGAGGACCTGCCGCGCCTATGCCTGCGCCTGCTGTGGCTATGGGTGTGCTGGGGGGCGACCGAGGGGACATTATAACGTGTACTAATCATTTCGCAGGGCGGGTTATGTGCAGTAACTAAGTGGTTTCCGCTGGTTAATATTGGGGTGTGCACTGAATGTGGAGAGTTAGTGGGGATTACGTGGTTACTGGTGTGCTGAGCATTGCTGGGGGGCAGGAGTGGGAGTATAGGGGGCATTGTATGTCTGGTGAGGGCTGTGTGAGGGGGGCTGTTAGTGGGGATGCTGTGTGTGTGTCAGTGGTGGTTACTGGTGTGCTGAGCATTGCTGGGGGGCAGGAGTGGGAGTATAGGGGGCATTGTATGTCTGGTAAGGGCTGTGTGAGGGGGGGCTGTGGTGTGTGTGTCTGTGGTGCTTGGTGCACTGTGTGTAACGTTATAGCCCTGCTGCAGGGAGCGCTGATCGGTCAGGAGAGACCGCGCAGAGGAACCCGCAGCTGTGGACATTACACTGGTGATCTCCGCTTCCTGTGTAGGCATCACACTGGAGCCTGCTGGAGGGGCGGAGCCTGTAGGAGGGGAGGTGCTCGCCTGCTGGCATTGTAACAGGGGAGTGGGCGGTGCCCGGGAATGACGCTGCATGGTGGGCGGAGCCAGGACGCTCGGCCTGGAAGAGGAGGCGGTGACTTGTCTCCTGGCTCTGGATCTCTGGAGGGGGCGGGGCGCTTGCACGTGGGGCACAGCTTGTGCTGTCCGGCGCCGGTGATGCAGGGGTTCACCGGTGACCCGGAGGCGCTGTGGGGGGCGAGAGCAGCGCTGGGAGCGTCTGTCTCCCTGGACCGGCAGCTCCCCCGGCTTGGTTTGGGCTGAGAGCTGCGTGTGCAGGGGGCTGGTGACCGGCTGGAAGGACACAGGATATGTGGCTGGGATCCCGGGTGGAGCTAGTGCTGGAGTGTGGGGCTGCGGGGGAGGCTAGCGAGCACTCGGGCTGATCTATGGGGAGGTCTGGAGGGGCTGCTGTGGGGGTGAGTGAGGCTGAGGCCTGGGCATACTGATCTATGGGGAGGTCTGGAGGGGCTGCGGTGGACGGAGTCCCAGGGATGGATAGTATTCCCTGAGAAGCCGGAGAGGGCGCAGGGAGGGGAGCGCTGAGGACAGAAATAAGGGCTTGTAGCCAGTGCTCACCTTCCTGTGCCGCTCTCTGCCGCAGGGCCTCCATCAGGGGGTCAGCCGTGACAATAGCCTCCATGGGGTCTTCAGGAACAAAAGCTTCTAGGGGGGCAGCCAGAGGGAAAGAGGAAGTCACTGACCCCGGGCACTGAATTTAACCCTTGTAGGTGTGGCTGGACCCCCCTTTCCCTTGTCATCCCGTTGGTCAGCTGGGCATCCCAATTAGTGGCTCACCTAGGGAATGGTGGAAAGAGGGGATATGGGCACGACCCTTGCTTCCTTTAGGATTGGTCAGGTGGGCTCCACAGTCAGAGGCACGTTCCTTAAGCAGTATCGTGCCTGCCAGTATTAGCATATACTATTCATGATATAACAAAGTTGTGTAGAAAGTAAAACTCCCTTTTAGTTTGCCTCCTGGAGCTTTAAGTTGTCTTCCTTTCCTGGTGACCACAAGGAAGTTCTACTATAGAATATCCAAAAAAATAAGTCCAGTCTGGATATATCGCCATCAGGAGTAGGTAGCGTTCTTTCCATACACCCCAAACGTAACATTTATGGCAAGATTGATGTTCCCGCTCGTTTAGAGTCACTTCCACGTAACCCCCTTTCTAGTAAAAATGCCTTTTTGTCTTTGCTATGAGTACAAAAACAATGAACAGACACAAGGAGAGCTTTAATCATGCCAAACAACCCACCTCTGCATACATATGAAATGATTACCCATGTGCTTTCGAAACTCAAGGAGAAGTCCCATAGATGTAATCTTTCAAAAGGTGCCAGCCCTGAAGGAGTCATCTTGCTAACCTTCCAACCCTCCTTCCATTAATTTTCGGAATTTGGTTTGAATTTACTCATCCATTAGATCATTTTCTAGCAACGTGCGATTGGAATAATTTTGGTGAACATCAAACCATTGGGTTCCAAATGAAATGTCCTCCAAAGTTTCATAACAGCAGATGCAAATTCAAACCAGATATCGCACCCAAAATTTGGCAACAAAAACTACTGGATAATACCTACATTTGGGCACTAGAGGTTGTTGGACAATAACTAAAGTTACGCACCAGAGGTTGGTGGACGATACCTAAAGTTAGGCATTGGAAATTGGTGGACTATATGTAGCGTTAGGCACTAAAGGTTTTTGTTCTATAGCTAAAATTATGAATCAGAAGTTGGTGAAGTATACCTAAAATTAGATATTGGTGGACTATATGTAAAGTTAAACACCAGAGGTTAGTGGACTTTATCTAAAGAGAAGCACCAAAGGTTGATTCACTATTCCTAAAATTAGACATCAGAGGTTGGTGGACTATACCAAAAATTAGACACCGAAGGTTGGTGGACCATATGGAAAATTTAGCTAGAAGTTGGAGGATGATACCTAAAGTTAGACAAAGGAGGTTGGTGGACTATATGTAAGGTTTAGCACTAGAAGTTGCAGGACTATACCTAAAGTTAGACAAAGGAGGTTGGTGGACTATATGTAAGGTTTAGCACTAGAAGTTGGAGGACTATACCTAAAGTTAGACAACGGATGTTGGTGGACTATATGTAAGGTTTAGCACTAGAACTTGGAATACTATACCTAAAGTTAGACACTAGAGGTTGGTGGACTATATCTAACATTAGGCACTGGGAGTTGGTGAACTAAGCCTAAAGTTAGAGATTGGATATATAGGTGTAAATGACCAACGAGCTCTTCAAATATTTTCTGACTGTCCTCGTTCTTTTATAACACAATATTTGTCTTCTTCTTGAGGGCGTCATGTCCAACAAGATGGTGGAGCCCCAGTATACTTACGAGGCATGATGCCATGATCCACTAGATGTTGTCTGTTTCTTCTCTGCTGAAGTCGCAACTGTAAAACTGTTAGAAGAAGAACGTCAAGAATGAAGACTTCCTTGGTTATGACCAAGTCCACATGTCTCCAATGAGAACTCATGCACTTTCTCTTTCAGCTTCAATGCCTCTCATTGACATAGTAGGGTTAGATGTAACATAACTATTGGTTAACGGAGTTAATGATTGGGGTCACACCTCATGCAGAACAAGGATCACACCAAGGCAGGGAACATTGGTGGTTGGAGTAGACATGTGAATGCGAAATGTATCTTCTTACCACATGGAGCCAATTTGTCATAATCCCAAAAATTTGGTATCAGTGAGAAACTAAATCAGAACATCCAACATCACGGAAAGCGTTCCTGATAATCTAGGCAAATTTTGAGGAGAATGAGGTTCCTTTTTGGATTCAAGATCTCTGAATTGTGCTGACCATTGATAGGACTTGTTGAGGGTCCCAAATCACAGGCCCTACTTGAAGGCTATTTTATGACAAGTCTTCAAGGATGAATTAAAGTTCTTTTGAATTCTCAATTTTGTTGGACAATCCATGGCACACCAATGCTATAAATCCAGTTACGATGAGAATAACGAGTGTCCGGGCCCATGATACAGAAGTCACAGGGCAGGTAGGCACGTGCGAAGTAGATGCTTCAAATTTAAGGCTTAATGTTGCCTTCTGTGTCTAGGAAGGAAAATGTTCTTCGTATCTAACAAGGAACAGATGAACGTAAAGTGGTGACAGCTGCGGGAACTGTACACGGAACGTAGCAGAAGTCATACATTATAAATAAATGGTTTAGTAGCAATGGAGAACATGAGGCTCTACGGGGGGTGTGCGGAAAACATGAATGGAGGAAGAGAACGTTCTCCTCCAGTAACTGGGCCTAAGAACTGAGTCAGCTGGGCATGGTGGACCAGCCATGTCTGCCGGCAGTGTCACAACTTATTGTCCATGCTACATTATCAAAGGGCAGTTGACTGCTGCTGACCTGGACCAGATGTGACCATGAACTTATTTCAGAGATGTTGATCAAGGGCATTATTGTATTTGTCCTACAGACGAAGTTGATTTCCGCTACTTCCTATGGACGTATGGTGACCACCTGCCTTAGTGAGCAGCAGAGATGTCCGCACAGATAACATAGGGTTAAACGACTCAAAAATCTTTAAAAACAACATCAAGTTCTGGAGAATTTGTGTCTAGACCTCACAAGCACGATGTCGAAGGAAGGAATAATGGTAAACACGAGACGTAGAGCTCATGGACAGATATTCTAGACTGCAACACAACAGCTCACGAAGATTAGAGGATGCTCAGGTCATACCAGAAGAGAGGGTATAAATATACAGCAGAAGATGCCCAGGTTATACCGGTTGCACATATATAATTATACAGGAGATGCCCGGGTTATACCGGCTGTACATATATAATTATATACAGGAGATGTCCAGGTTATACCGGCTGTACATATATAATTATATACAGGAGATGCCCAAGTTATACCAGCTGTACATATATAATTATATACAGGAGATACCCAGGTTATACCGGCTGTACATATATAATTATATACAGGAGATACCCAGGTTATACCGGCTGTACATATATAATTATATACAGGAGATGGCCAGGTTATACCGGCTGTACATATATAATTATATACAGGAGATACCCAGGTTATACCGGCTGTACATATATAATTATATACAGGAGATGCCCAGGTTATACCGGCTGTACATATATAATTATATACAGGAGATGTCCAGGTTATACCAGCTGTACATATATAATTATATACAGGAGATGCCAGGTTATACCGGCTGTACATATATAATTATATACAGGACATACCCAGGTTATACCAGCTGTACATATATAATTATATACAGGAGATGCCAGGTTATACCAGCTGTACATATATAATTATATACAGGAGATGCCAGGTTATACCGGCTGTACATATATAATTATATACAGGAGAGGCCCAGGTTATACCGGCTGTACATATATAATTATATACAGGAGATGCCCAGGTTATACCAGCTGTACATATATAATTATATACAGGAGATGCCAGGTTATACCGGCTGTACATATATAATTATATACAGGAGAGGCCCAGGTTATACCGGCTGTACATATATAATTATATACAGGAGATGCCCGGGTTATACCGGCTGTACATATATAATTATATACAGGAGATACCCGGGTTATACCAGCTGTACATATATAATTATATACAGGAGATGTCCAGGTTATACCGGCTGTACATATATAATTATATACAGGAGATGCCCAGGTTATACCGGCTGTACATATATAATTATATACAGGAGATGTCCAGGTTATACCGGCTGTACATATATAATTATATACAGGAGATGCCCAGGTTATACCGGCTGTACATATATAATTATATACAGGAGATGCCCAGGTTATACCGGCTGTACATATATAATTATATACAGGGGATGCCCAGGTTATACCGGCTGTACATATATAATTATATACAGGAGATGCCCAGGTTATACCAGCTATACATATATAATTATATACAGGAGATGCCCAGGTTATACCAGCTGTACATATATAATTATATACAGGAGATGCCCAGGTTATACCGGCTGTACATATATAATTATATACAGGAGATGCCCGGGTTATACCAGCTGTACATATATAATTATATACAGGTGATGCCAGGTTATACCGGCTGTACATATATAATTATATACAGGAGATGCCCAGGTTATACCGGCTGTACATATATAATTATATACAGGAGATGCCCAGGTTATACCAGCTGTACATATATAATTATATACAGGAGATGCCCAGGTTATACCAGCTGTACATATATAATTATATACAGGAGATGCCCAGGTTATACCGGCTGTACATATATAATTATATACAGGAGATGCCCAGGTTATACCAGCTGTACATATATAATTATATACAGGAGATGCCCAGGTTATACCGGCTGTACATATATAATTATATACAGGAGATGCCCAGGTTATACCGGCTGTACATATATAATTATATACAGGAGATGCCCAGGTTATACCGGCTGTACATATATAATTATATACAGGAGATACCCAGGTTATACCGGCTGTACATATATAATTATATACAGGAGATGTCCAGGTTATACCAGCTGTACATATATAATTATATACAGGAGATGTCCAGGTTATACCGGCTGTACATATATAATTATATACAGGAGATGCCCAGGTTATACCAGCTGTACATATATAATTATATACAGGAGATGCCCAGGTTATACCAGCTGTACATATATAATTATATACAGGAGATGCCCAGGTTATACCGGCTGTACATATATAATTATATACAGGAGATGCCCAGGTTATACCGGCTGTACATATATAATTATATACAGGAGATGTCCAGGTTATACCGGCTGTACATATATAATTATATACAGGAGATGTCCAGGTTATACCAGCTGTACATATATAATTATATACAGGAGATGTCCAGGTTATACCAGCTGTACATATATAATTATATACAGGAGATGCCCAGGTTATACCGGCTGTACATATATAATTATATACAGGAGATGTCCAGGTTATACCGGCTGTACATATATAATTATATACAGGAGATGTCCAGGTTATACCGGCTGTACATATATAATTATATACAGGAGATGTCCAGGTTATACCGGCTGTACATATATAATTATATACAGGAGATGCCAGGTTATACCAGCTGTACATATATAATTATATACAGGAGATGTCCAGGTTATACCGGCTGTACATATATAATTATATCCACAATGAAGAGATGAAAGGTCGCACTCCAAAGGTCGAATAAAATATTTTTCTTTTTATTCCACGATCACATCAGGGGTACAGGTAGTGAGGGAGGATGAGGGTGTGCCACGTCGGACGACGGCAGCCGTTTCGCAAGTAACCTTGCTTCTACGGGTCCAGTGCATGCAAAGGTGCTGCATCCACCCTTAAATAACAGGTGAATTGGGTGCAGCATCCTTGCGTGAATGAAGTGCAAATTAAAAACATATACCAGCTGCACATATATCAAATTCACATAGAAACTTATTACATATCAATTCCAAAATGGATTATAAATAATCGTAACATACATGGGTATAGTTAGAGTAAAAAATTAAATATAGTGTTTATTATAGTTTAACCAAAGACATCTCAAAAAACACTATAAAAAACAGGCTTATAGGAGAAAACCAGCATTATAGGAACACTGACAAATCATTTTTGTCGTTCAGGCCAAGGGGACCGAGAGCATTTAAGTCTATAATCAATCTTGATTCCTTTCTAAGTAAAGAACGGTGCATATCACCTCCAGTGGGACAGGGATTAATTTTTATTACGCCTGCAAATTTTAAAAGGCGTGGATTACCACTATGATGTTCCTGCATATGGGCAATTAAACGTGGAGAACCTATCCCGGAGGTTATAGACTTAAAATGCTCCCTAAATCGAACATATAAAGGCCGAATTGTTTTACCTATATAATATTTTTGACAGGGGCAAAAAATAACATATACCAGGTAATTAGACTTACATGTGATAAGATCTTTTATTTTGAATAGCTCAGTACCAATTTTTAAAGTATCTCCTGTACAATGATATTCACAAAAGGGGCAGCCGCCGCACCTATGGTTTCCTTTGATTTTATTTCGGTCTAACCACGTACCTAGTTTGGGTGTAGTAATACGATTATTTATCAAAACATCTCCTATGTTTTTGCATCGCCTATATGAAATCAAAGGACCCTCGTTTGTCATTTCACAGAGATCCTTGTCTTTATTAATTAAATGCCAGTGTTTTTTGATGCTTGATTTTATTGCATCATACATAGAATTAAATTTAAAATTAAAAACGCATCTATTTGAACTTTCGATTTTTATTTTTTTCGAAATGGCATTTATATTTTTATTCTTATTTCCACTTTTATTTTTGTATTCTTTATTTTTATTTTTATCATTTGGATCATAATTTAAGGATTTTTCGAAGGCAGAATTGATAACTGATATGGGATATCCTCGTTCTAATAGACGTTTTTTCAAATCTGATGCTTGATGCAGAAAGGTTTCAGAATTATTGTGTACTCTTTTTAGCCGCAAAAATTGTCCATATGGAAGGGCTCTCTTTGTATGGGAGGGGTGCGCACTATTAAAATGAAGCAGAGTGTTTGGAAGGGCTCTCTTTGTATGGGAGGGGTGCGCACTATTAAAATGAAGCAGAGTGTTTGGAAGGGCTCTCTTTGTATGGGAGGGGTGCGCACTATTAAAATGAAGCAGAGTGTTTGGAAGGGCTCTCTTTGTATGGGAGGGGTGCGCACTATTAAAATGAAGCAGAGTGTTTGGAAGGGCTCTCTTTGTATGGGAGGGGTGCGCACTATTAAAATGAAGCAGAGTGTTTGGAAGGGCTCTCTTTGTATGGGAGGGGTGCGCACTATTAAAATGAAGCAGAGTGTTTGGAAGGGCTCTCTTTGTATGGGAGGGGTGCGCACTATTAAAATGAAGCAGAGTGTTAAGGGCTCTCTTTGTATGGGAGGGGTGCGCACTATTAAAATGAAGCAGAGTGTTAAGGGCTCTCTTTGTATGGGAGGGGTGCGCACTATTAAATTAAAAATCGAAAGTTCAAATAGATGCGTTTTTAATTTTAAATTTAATTCTATGTATGATGCAATAAAATCAAGCATCAAAAAACACTGGCATTTAATTAATAAAGACAAGGATCTCTGTGAAATGACAAACGAGGGTCCTTTGATTTCATATAGGCGATGCAAAAACATAGGAGATGTTTTGATAAATAATCGTATTACTACACCCAATCTAGGTACGTGGTTAGACCGAAATAAAATCAAAGGAAACCATAGGTGCGGCGGCTGCCCCTTTTGTGAATATCATTGTACAGGAGATACTTTAAAAATTGGTACTGAGCTATTCAAAATAAAAGATCTTATCACATGTAGGTCTAATTATCTGGTATATGTTATTTTTTGCCCCTGTCAAAAATATTATATAGGTAAAACAATTCGGCCTTTATATGTTCGATTTAGGGAGCATTTTAAGTCTATAACCTCCGGGATAGGTTCTCCACGTTTAATTGCCCATATGCAGGAACATCATAGTGGTAATCCACGCCTTTTAAAATTTGCAGGCGTAATAAAAATTAATCCCTGTCCCACTGGAGGTGATATGCACCGTTCTTTACTTAGAAAGGAATCAAGATTGATTATAGACTTAAATGCTCTCGGTCCCCTTGGCCTGAACGACAAAAATGATTTGTCAGTGTTCCTATAATGCTGGTTTTCTCCTATAAGCCTGTTTTTTATAGTGTTTTTTGAGATGTCTTTGGTTAAACTATAATAAACACTATATTTAATTTTTTACTCTAACTATACCCATGTATGTTACGATTATTTATAATCCATTTTGGAATTGATATGTAATAAGTTTCTATGTGAATTTGATATATGTGCAGCTGGTATATGTTTTTAATTTGCACTTCATTCACGCAAGGATTCTGCACCCAATTCACCTGTTATTTAAGGGTGGATGCAGCACCTTTGCATGCACTGGACCCGTAGAAGCAAGGTTACTTGCGAAACGGCTGCCGTCGTCCGACGTGGCACACCCTCATCCTCCCTCACTACCTGTACCCCTGATGTGATCGTGGAATAAAAAGAAAAATATTTTATTCGACCTTTGGAGTGCGACCTTTCATCTCTTCATTGTGGATCTTGTATCGCCTTTGCTTTGGGACACGCACCCAGGTCTCCACCTGCCTGAAAGCACAGCCTTGTCAGCCATATAGGGATCAGCGGTGCCCGGTATCCTCCACTCAGCTTTATATATAATTATATACAGGAGATGCCCAGGTTATACCGGCTGTACATATATAATTATATACAGGAGATGCCCAGGTTATACCGGCTGTACATATATAATTATATACAGGAGATGCCCAGGTTATACCAGCTGTACATATATAATTATATACAGGAGATGTCCAGGTTATACCAGCTGTACATATATAATTATATACAGGAGATGTCCAGGTTATACCGGCTGCACATATATAATTATATACAGGAGATACCCAGGTTATACCGGCTGTACATATATAATTATATACAGGAGATGCCCAGGTTATACCGGCTGTACATATATAATTATATACAGGAGATGCCCAGGTTATACCGGCTGTACATATATAATTATATACAAGAGATGCCCAGGTTATACCGGCTGTACATATATAATTATATACAGGAGATACCCAGGTTATACCGGCTGTACATATATAATTATATACAGGAGATACCCAGGTTATACCGGCTGTACATATATAATTATATACAGGAGATGCCCAGGTTATACCAGCTATAGATATATAATTGTATACAGGAGATGCCCAGGTTATACCGGCTGTACATATTGTGAGGTAGCACGGTCGGCTGCGCAGCAGAAGACACGGGATCCAGGCATCAAGGTTCACAGCACACGGTTTTAATGTCCAAACAAAAAGTCCATAACAAAATACATGTGCCTCTCCAGCAGAGGGCTCAGGAAGTTCTGGTCACTTCCCCCACACCCGGCACACCTGCCCTTGTTCCTGATTCTATTTAACCCTTCATTCAGCCTGTAGGGAAACAGCATTAACCCTATAGTGGATTTACTTTCTATCATGGAGTGAGCACAACCGGGGCGAGACATACCGGCCGTCATAGATAACCCCGGTCACAGTCTCACATACCCCCCCCCTCAGTTCAAGCGTGCGGGGTTGAACTCCCGCCATCAAACACGGGCCGCGGGACAAGGCATCGGCGTTGCCCTGCAACCTACCGGCCCGGTGTTCAACCGTAAACCGGAAGTTTTGCAGAGAAAGGAACCACCGGGTAACCCGGGCATTCCGTTCCTTGGCGGACCTCATCCAGACCAGTGGAGAGTGATCCGTCACCAAGCGAAACTGCCGTCCCAGCAGGTAATAGCGTAGGGACTCCAAGGCCCACTTGATCGCCAGGCACTCCTTCTCCACTACGCTATAATTCCGCTCGGGAGGGGTGAGCTTCCTACTTAAGAAGGTGACGGGGTGTTCCTCCCCCTGAACCACCTGAGACAGCACTGCCCCCAGGCCGATCTCCGAGGCGTCAGTCTGTACTATGAACTCCTTCCGGAAATCAGGGTTGACCAGAACGGGCTGTCCGCACAGGACCTCCTTCAGGGCCCGGAAGGAGTCCTCGGCCTGCGGAGCCCAGCGCACCATGACGGACTTCTTGCCTTTGAGAAGGTCCGTCAAGGGGGCTGATAGTCCCGCAAAATCCTTTACAAACCTCCTGTAGTACCCCACGATACCCAGGAAGGCCCTAACCTGCTTCGTGGTCAGGGGTCTAGGCCAGTTCTGGATCGCCTCAACCTTGTTAATTTGGGGCTTAATCACTCCTTGGCCTATCACGTAGCCCAAGTAGCGGGCTTCCGTGAGTCCCAATGCACATTTCTTGGGATTGGCTGTCAATCCGGCTGTTCGAAGCGCGTCCACCACCGCTTGTACCTGTTCCAAGTGGGTCTGCCAATCGGAGCTGTAAATAATGATGTCATCCAGGTACGCTGATGCATACGCCTGGTGGGGTTCCAACACTAAGTCCATCAACCTCTGGAACGTGGCCGGAGCGCCATGTAACCCAAAAGGCAAGACAACATAGTGGAAGAGACCCTCAGGCGTAACAAAAGCGGTTTTCTCCTTGGCGGACTCCGTTAGTGGCACCTGCCAGTACCCTTTGGTCAGGTCGAGCGTGGTAAAATATCGCGCCTGTCCCAGCCTATCAATCAGCTCATCCACCCGGGGCATGGGGTAGAGATCGAACTTGGATATTTCGTTCAATCTCCTAAAGTCATTGCAGAACCTTAAGGAGCCATCGGGTTTTGGTATTAGGACAATCGGACTAGCCCATTCACTCCGGGATTTTTCGATGACCCCCAGGCGTAACATTGTCTTTACTTCCTCCGATATGGCTTGTCGTCGAGCCTCCGGTACCCGGTATGACTTCAGGCGTACCTTCAGGTGGGGCTCGGTGACAATATCATGTCGTATCAGACTGGTCCTACCGGGCAGCTCGGAGAAGACATCGGGGTTCTGCTGAACCAACCGTCTGGCCTCTCGCCTCTGTTGCTTGGTGAGGGCTTTTCCAATCCTTACTTCCGGTTCGTCCTCTCCGGAGGTCGCTGGAGCCGGATGTGAACGACCCGAAGAGGAGGGAGGTGGGGAAAAAACAGCCATCAGGCTTTCCCGTTCCTGCCAAGGTTTTAATAGGTTGACATGGTATATTTGTTCAGGTTTCCGCCTACCGGGCTGCAATACTTTATAGTTAACCACCCCTACTCTTTCCTTTATCTCGTAGGGGCCTTGCCACTGAGCCAGGAATTTACTCTCCGCCGTGGGGATCAATACCAACACCCGATCCCCGGGTTTAAAGGTCCGCACGGTGGCTTGTCTATTGTAGCGGCCGCTTTGTGCGGCCTGAGCCTCCTGTAAATGCTCCTTCACAATTGGCATGACCGCGCTTATGCGGTTCTGCATACCCAAAATGTGTTCAATCACACTTTTATGGGGGGTGGGCTCTTGTTCCCATGTTTCCTTTGCCAGGTCCAACAATCCCCGGGGATGTCGCCCGTATAACAATTCAAAAGGCGAAAACCCCGTGGATGCCTGTGGCACCTCTCGTATGGCAAACATCAGATAGGGAAGCATCATATCCCAGTCTTTCCCGTCTTTTGAAATCACCCTTCTTAGCATGGTTTTCAGGGTTTTATTGAAACGCTCGACTAAACCGTCCGTTTGAGGATGATACACAGACGTACGCAACTGCTTGATCTGGAGTAGCCGGCATAGCTCTTTGGTCACTTTAGACATGAATGGGGTCCCCTGATCCGTAAGGATCTCCTTGGGCAATCCCACCCGGCAGAACACAGCAAAACTCCCGAGCTATAAGCTTTGCTGCAGTATGTCTGAGAGGTATCGCCTCGGGATACCGGGTGGCATAGTCAACGATCACTAGGATGTGTTGGTGCCCTCGAGCGGACTTTACGAGGGGCCCCACCAGATCCATCCCTATCCGTTCAAAAGGGACTTCTATAATGGGTAACGGTACCAACGGACTGCGAAAATGGGTCAGGGGTGCAGTAAGCTGACACTCCGGGCAGGTTTCGCAGAACCGTTTTACCTCCCCAAAGACCCCGGGCCAATAGAACCTTTGCAATATTCGCTCCTGCGTTTTCTTGACCCCTAGGTGGCCACTCATCAGGTGTTTATGAGCCAAGTCGAGGACCCGCCGGCGATGCGGCTGGGGCACCACCAACTGTTCTACCCCTACGCCCCGTATTTCATCTACCCGGTAGAGTAAATCCTGCTTAAGAGCGAAATGGGGGTACCTTACCTGGGCACCGGGCAGCTGTGCCACCCCGTCAACTACTGTCACCCGACTCCGGGCATGTATTAACGTAGGGTCCTGGAGTTGGGCTGTCCCAAACGTATCCGGGGACGCCTCCAACTCTGGGATGGGCTCGACCGTCTCAGCCTCTCCTGCCAATACCTCTAGGGGCGACCTATCGGGTTCACACTCTGTCCCTATCATGGTGACCCCTACGGCAGGTGTCCCGGATTCAGGATTGTAGGGCTCAGGTCCCGGACCGACCAATATCTGAGGGGACTTAGGGGGTCCCCTCCATAAAGTCCAAAAATAGGGCAGATCCCTTCCTAGGATCACGTCATAAGGAAGAGTGTTAAGAAGTCCCACCTCATGTTGCACCTGACCGCAAGGTGCTGTGATGGTGACAATCCCCGTGGGATAGTCTCGGCGGTCCCCATGTATGCAAACCACCCCCACGGTGCGTCCTGTGGCCTTTACTTTAGCTCTCAAGGTGGATCGCACAAGGGTCACTAAGCTTCCGGAATCCAACAATCCTGTAACCGGACATCCATTCACCTGTATTTGGCACAAGTGGGGCTCCGTCTCTGGGGAGACCAGGTCAGCGGTACACACCACCTGAGCATACATTGAACCCCGCCGGGTAACCCCACAATCCATGGGCTCCGTGGTGAGTGGACACTGGGCTTCCATATGTCCCACCCGCTGGCACCGCCAACATCTAATGGGGACGGAAACCCCCTTGACGGGTTGTCGTTTAGGGTACAGAACCTTCCGGACCTCAGGAATGGCGGCCGCGGCCTCAGACGGGACGGTAGGGGACTCCTGTACCGTTGTCAGCGGTGGGTCCTTGGCCCTAGGCTTGGAGGGGCCGGACCGACGGGCGGTACGCAAAGTCTCAGTGTCCCGTATCAAGTCCTGCGTAGCCACATGCCGCTCTACCAGGGACACTAATTGGTCCAGGGTACTCGGGTCACCCTGTCCGACCCACCGTTGAACGGTGACGGGTAAAGTGCGCACAAAACGATCCACTACTACCCTTTCCACCATTTGCGCCGGGCTCAGAGTGTCAGGCTGCAACCACTTTTTTACAAGATGCAACAAGTCATAGGCCTGGGAGCGTACGGGTTTGGCTTCCTCATAGAACCACTGATTTACCCGCTGAGCCCGTACATAGGTATTCACCCCCAACCGAGCCAGTATTTCGGCTTTCAGGGTCACATAGTCAATGGCGTCCTCGGCACAGAGGTCCAGGTACGCTTTTTGGGGTTCCCCCGTCAGATAGGGCGACAATACCTCAGCCCACTGCGGGGTCGGCAGCTTTTCCCGCTCGGCCACCCGCTCAAACACCGCCAGGAACGCTTCCACATCATCACCCGGGGTCATCTTTTGCAACGCTTGTCTCACCGCTTTCCGGACGCTGCCGTCGTCACCCGGTCCCGGGGTTGTTGCTGCCGGTCCGGCACGGATCGACTTGGCCAGGAGAACCATCTGTTCTTGGTGCCTTTTTTCCTGCAATTGCAAGGCTTGCTGCTGACGTGCATTGGCCTGCTCCATCTGTTCTTGGTGCCTTTTGTCCTGCACTTGCAAGGATTGCTGCTGACGTGCATTGGCCTGATCCATCTGTTCTTGGAATTTTTTTTCCTGCACTTGCAAGGATTGGAGCAGGTGTGCATTGGTCTGTTGCTGCTGTGCATTAGCCTGTTGCTGCTGTGCATTAGCCTGTTGCTGCTGTGCATTAGCCTGAGCCAAATGCTTTAGTATGTCCTCCATGGCGTCGCCGGGTTTGGGCTGTAGTATAGCCGCTCGAATCCAGGACATGCGCAGCTGGGTCACCAGGGATGGATGCTACACCTCACCGGCTGTGATGCCCGCATTCTCCACCATATGTGAGGTAGCACGGTCGGCTGCGCAGCAGAAGACACGGGATCCAGGCATCAAGGTTCACAGCACACGGTTTTAATGTCCAAACAAAAAGTCCATAACAAAATACATGTGCCTCTCCAGCAGAGGGCTCAGGAAGTTCTGGTCACTTCCCCCACACCCGGCACACCTGCCCTTGTTCCTGATTCTATTTAACCCTTCCTTCAGGTTGTAGGGAAACAGCATTAACCCTATAGTGGATTTACTTTCTATCATGGAGTGAGCACAACCGGGGCGAGACATACCGGCCGTCATAGATAACCCCGGTCACAGTCTCACAATATATAATTATATACAGGAGATGCCCAGGTTATACCGGCTGTACATATATAATTATATACAGGAGATGTCCAGGTTATACCAGCTGTACATATATAATTATATACAGGAGATGCTCAGGTTATACCGGCTGTACATATATAATTATATACAGGAGATGTCCAGGTTATACCAGCTGTACATATATAATTATATACAGGAGATGTCCAGGTCATACCGGCTGTACATATATAATTATATACAGGAGATGTCCAGGTTATACCGGCTGTACATATATAATTATATACAGGAGATACCCAGGTTATACCGGCTGTACATATATAATTATATACAGGAGATGTCCAGGTTATACCAGCTGTACATATATAATTATATACAGGAGATACCCAGGTTATACCGGCTGTACATATATAATTATATACAGGAGATGTCCAGGTTATACCAGCTGTACATATATAATTATATACAGGAGATGCCTGGGTTATACCGGCTGTACATATATAATTATATACAGGAGATGTCCAGGTTATACCAGCTGCACATATATAATTATATACAGGAGATACCCAGGTTATACCGGCTGTACATATATAATTATATACAGGAGATGTCCAGGTTATACCAGCTGTACATATATAATTATATACAGGAGATACCCAGGTTATACCGGCTGTACATATATAATTATATACAAGAGATGCCCAGGTTATAACAGCTGTACATATATAATTATATACAGGAGATGCCTGGGTTATACCGGCTGTACATATATAATTATATACAGGAGATGTCCAGGTTATACCAGCTGCACATATATAATTATATACAGGAGATGCCCAGGTTATACCGGCTGTACATATATAATTATATACAAGAGATGCCCAGGTTATAACAGCTGTACATATATAATTATATACAGGAGATGCCCAGGTTATACCGGCTGTACATATATAATTATATACAGGGGATTCCCAGGTTATACCAGCTGTACATATATAATTATATACAGGAGATGCCCAGGTTATACCGGCTGTACATATATAATTATATACAGGAGATGTCCAGGTTATACCGGCTGTACATATATAATTATATACAGGAGATACCCAGGTTATACCGGCTGTACATATATAATTATATACAGGAGATGTCCAGGTTATACCAGCTGCACATATATAATTATATACAGGAGATGTCCAGGTTATACCAGCTGTACATATATAATTATATACAGGGGATGTCCAGGTTATACCGGCTGTACATATATAATTATATACAGGAGATGCCCAGGTTATACCAGCTGTACATATATAATTATATACAGGAGATGCTCAGAAAGGTGGAAGCCTAATAGTCCAGTTATAGCCGTCCCCTTTTCCATTGGTCTAAGATTCAGATGAAGGCGAAAAATGAATGATGAAGTTAATAAAGTACATTATAGAAGTATAAGGCAGGGGCGATGGAGACCCCGTATCTCATCAATGGTTAATGGTGGTCTATCTGGGAGACATGTAATGGAGATCTATGTTATCCAGAGATTGCGGCTGCCCCAGACACGGCAGAAAAACCACCCAAAGGGGCAACACCAACGCGTTTAGATTCTTCTCCTGAGAGATAATGGTATAATCTCTGCCACTATGATGGGATTGTATATACAGTGACCCCACAATAGCGATGTCTCTGGAGTGATGGAGGAATCATCCACAAGAACTGAGACAAGTGATAAAGAGCCATACTCCATCCAGATCTACCCAAAATCTGAGCTTGTAAAGACCAAGGCAAGATTACACAAGAATATACAGTAACTACTATAATACTGCTCCTATGTACAAGAATATAACTACTATAATACTGCCCCTATGTACAAGAATATAACTACTATAATACTGCCCCTATGTACAAGAATATAACTACTATAATACTGCCCCTATATACAAGAATATAACTACTATAATACTGCCCCCTATGTACAAGAATATAACTACTATAATACTGCCCCCTATGTACAAGAATATAACTACTATAATACTGCCCCTATATACAAGAATATAACTACTATAATACTGCCCCTATATACAAGAATATAACTACTATAATACTGCCCCTATATACAAGAATATAACTACTATAATACTGCCCCTATATACAAGAATATAACTACTATAATACTGCCCCTATATACAAGAATATAACTACTATAATACTGCCCCCTATGTACAAGAATATAACTACTATAATACTGCCCCTATGTACAAGAATATAACTACTATAATACTGCCCCTATGTACAAGAATATAACTACTATAATACTGCCCCTATATACAAGAATATAACTACTATAATACTGCCCCTATATACAAGAATATAACTACTATAATACTGCCCCCTATGTACAAGAATATAACTACTATAATACTGCCCCTATATACAAGAATATAACTACTATAATACTGCCCCCTATGTACAAGAATATAACTACTATAATACTGCTCCCTATATACAAGAATATAACTACTATAATACTGCCCCCTATGTACAAGAATATAACTACTATAATACTGCCCCTATGTACAAGAATATAACTACTATAATACTGCCCCTATATACAAGAATATAACTACTATAATACTGCCCCTATATACAAGAATATAACTACTATAATACTGCCCCTATATACAAGAATATAACTATAATACTGCCCATATATACAAGAATATAACTACTATAATACTGCCCCCTATGTACAAGAATATAACTACTATAATACTGCCCCTATGTACAAGAATATAACTACTATAATACTGCCCCCTATATACAAGAATATAACTACTATAATACTGCCCCTATATACAACAATATAACTACTATAATACTGCCCCTATGTACAAGAATATAACTACTATAATACTGCCCCTATGTACAAGAATATAACTACTATAATACTGCCCCCTATATACAAGAATATAACTACTATAATACTGCCCCCTATATACAAGAATATAACTACTATAATACTGCCCCTATATACAAGAATATAACTTCTATAATACTGCCCCTATGTACAAGAATATAACTACTATAATACTGCCCCTATGTACAAGAATATAACTACTATAATACTGCCCCCTATATACAAGAATATAACTACTATAATACTGCCCCTATGTACAAGAATATAACTACTATAATACTGCCCCCTATGTACAAGAATATAACTACTATAATACTGCCCCTATGTACAAGAATATAACTACTATAATACTGCCCCCTATGTACAAGAATATAACTACTATAATACTGCCCCCTATATACAAGAATATAACTACTATAATACTGCCCCTATATACAAGAATATAACTACTATAATACTGCCCCTATGTACAAGAATATAACTACTATAATACTGCCCCTATGTACAAGAATATAACTACTATAATACTGCCCCCTATGTACAAGAATATAACTACTATAATACTGCCCCTATGTACAAGAATATAACTACTATAATACTGCCCCCTATATACAAGAATATAACTACTATAATACTGCCCCTATATACAACAATATAACTACTATAATACTGCCCCTATGTACAAGAATATAACTACTATAATACTGCCCCTATGTACAAGAATATAACTACTATAATACTGCCCCCTATATACAAGAATATAACTACTATAATACTGCCCCCTATATACAAGAATATAACTACTATAATACTGCCCCTATATACAAGAATATAACTTCTATAATACTGCCCCTATGTACAAGAATATAACTACTATAATACTGCCCCTATGTACAAGAATATAACTACTATAATACTGCCCCCTATATACAAGAATATAACTACTATAATACTGCCCCTATGTACAAGAATATAACTACTATAATACTGCCCCCTATGTACAAGAATATAACTACTATAATACTGCCCCTATGTACAAGAATATAACTACTATAATACTGCCCCCTATGTACAAGAATATAACTACTATAATACTGCCCCCTATATACAAGAATATAACTACTATAATACTGCCCCTATATACAAGAATATAACTACTATAATACTGCCCCTATGTACAAGAATATAACTACTATAATACTGCCCCTATGTACAAGAATATAACTACTATAATACTGCCCCTATATACAAGAATATAACTACTATAATACTGCCCCTATATACAAGAATATAACTTCTATAATACTGCCCCTATGTACAAGAATATAACTACTATAATACTGCCCCCTATGTACAAGAATATAACTACTATAATACTGCCCCCTATGTACAAGAATATAACTACTATAATACTGCCCCCTATATACAAGAATATAACTACTATAATACTGCCCCCTATATACAAGAATATAACTACTATAATACTCTCCCCTTCTTGGTAAGTGTCCCTCAGAAATACGGGAATGGGTCAGAGCGCACGCCGTGCACCTTGGATGGAGCTGCTGCCCTGGCTAATGAGGCCCTTACTATCCGACCGCAAAGGAAGAGGCTTCTGGACAATAAGCTCCAGGCTGCTCCCGTGCCCCGGCCCCCTTCAGTTATATCTGCCCCTCCACCCAGCCGCAGGCTGATGACAACCATGTCTCACAACCTTGGGCCCAACAGTTGTGACCACAGTCTGGGAGAATCACAGCTGATCCCTGTGTGATGCCCTGGCAGAACCAGGTAGTCACACAATAGGCCCCCGTATAACACCTTCCCTCACCTAGGTCACATACAGCCGACCTGAAACCCTAGTCACCCCCCTCAGGGCAAGACAGGCACACCAGTGGGCGGGACCAGGCGGTTAGGAAACGCCCACCTATGGGTCTAGACCGCCCGAGGCGGGAAAACAGTCAGTTCAAGTCCAGAGTTGAAGTCTGTAGTTCAAGTTGAGAGGAGTGTGAGCTAGGTGCAGCTCCAGCGGAGGAGAAGTTCAAGTTGAATGTGCCAGGGTTGGAGCCCTGGTACCTTGGCTAAGTGGCATACGGTGGTCTCCGTCAGCAGGAGACGGGAAGATGCAGATCCGAGGAGGACCGGGACAGGGTTGGAGCCCGCCGGTACCGACACCAGAGACCCGACCGGAAACCGTGCACAGAGGGGGTACTCGGACCCTGAAGCCAGGACCGGAACCAACGGCCTAGCTAATCAACCAGTTGAGTGCTGAGTGCAGGATTACAGGTCCTGTCCCAACGAAAGTCCCAAAAGCAGACAACCACCCACAGATAGGGCTAGGGCGACTGTCGCGGGTGGGGAGGGAGCCGTCGCTGCTGCGCTCTCGCTGGCACTCGGGTCCGGTGCTGCTGCTGCTCGGTGGCTCGAGCGGTGGGCCGGATCCGGGGACTCGAGCGGCGCTCCTCGCCCGTGAGTGAAAGGGGTGGTTTGGTTTGGGGATTTGGTCCGTGACGCCACCCACGGTTTGTGGTGAAGGTGGGCACTACCGCTGCTGGTGACGGGGAACCCGGGAGCGTTGTTAGGGAGCAGCTGAGATGTTTTCCCCCTTCGTTGGTCCCCCTACCCACGGAGGGGGAAAACATCTCAGCTGCTCCCTAACAACGTTGGTGGTCCCGGGGCCCAGTTGAGGTGACGGGGAAGCAGGGCTGGCAAGGTGCAAGGTCGCTTGGACTGCGCAACGCGGTGCCAGTCGGCACAGTAGTACTCACTCAGCCACAAATGGATGCAAGTCTCTGGTAAAACAAACGGCTGGATGGACGGGTCACGCAGCCGGCTGCTGTGGCTTCTCCCGGAAGGTTGGTGGTGGCTGCCTTTCCCTGCACCTCTTGTGTGTGTTCAGTCCCGATGGCTTCCCACCGGTAACCCGCTCCCCAGCGTGGATATGTGCCGGAGGAGCCCTTTTGCCCGCAGGCTCTGGCCCTTGGAACTCTAGCTGTGGCGGTAGCTGTATTTCCCTTGTGCTGTTTGGACGGTTGCCTTCAATCGGGTCTTGGCTGTTTGGAAACCCCTGGTTCCGGTCACTAACAGATTTGACCTGTTTAACGGCGACTCCAAGCCTGGTCGGGGTCCGCAGGCCCTGCCGGTTTGTGCTGGCTTCACTTCGCTCCCCGGTTCGGTACCGGCGGGCCACCGCCCGTCCCCGGTCCTACGGTTCCGCGTTGATCTGCCTCTCCTACAGACGGCCACCACCGTCTGCCAACCTTGCTCTCGGTGCCCGGGCCACGTACCCGGACACAGTCAGTTTACTCCTCTACTACCACTTCACTCCTCTCCTGACTCCTACTCACTTCTGACTCGCACTGAACTGACTTCCTTTCCCGCCTCCAAGACTGTGAACTCCTCAGTGGGTGGGGCCAACCGCCTGGCTCCATCCCACCTGGTGTGGACATCAACCCCTGGAGGGAGGCAACAAGGATTTGTGTCTGACTGACGTGCTTATGTGGCGCCCTGGACAAGCCAGGACGTCACAGGTACTACAACAACACACCCCACACCCCGGCTAGGCACATCTAGGTCAAACACAAATCCTTGTTGCCTCCCTCCAGGGGCTGATGTCCACACCAGGGGGTGGAGCCAGGCGGTTGGCCCCGCCCACCGAGGAGTTCACAGTCCTGGAGGCGGGAAAAGGAAGGCAGATTAGTTTTTGAGTTGGAGAAGTGAAGTGGTAGTAGAGGAGACTGACCGTGTCCGGGTGCGTGGCCCGGGCACATACAGCAAGGTTGGCAGACGGTGGTGACCGTCTGCAGGAGAGGCTGATTGGAGCGAACCGTAAGGACCGGGGATGGGCAGTGGCTCGCCGGTACCGGATCGGGGAGTGAAGAGAAGCCAGCACCATTCGGCAGGGCTTACGGACCCCGACCAGGCTAGGAGTCGCCGTAAAACTGGTCAAATCCGTTAGCGAAGGGAACCTACGGGGTTTCCCAGGAGTCAAGACCCGATTGAAGGCAACAGCTCACACCGTAAAGGGAAACACAGTCACCGCCAAGGCTACAGTTCCCAGGGCCAGAGCCTGCGGGCAAAAGGGGCTCCCTCAGCATCCATCCAAGCTGGGGAGCAGGTTACCGGTGGGAACCCATTGGAACCGTAAACACAACACAGGTGCAGGGAAAGGCAGTAACCATCAACCTACCGGGAGAGCTACCGCAGCCGTCTGTGGGACCCGTCCATCCAGCCGTTTGTTTTACCGGAGACTTTGCATTGATCATTGGCTGAGTGAGTACCACCGTGCCGTGCGGCACAGCGCTGCCCCTGCGACCCTGCACCTCACCAGGCCCCGTAACCCGCCTGCCATCCCTAACCCTCACCGGGGCCCCGGGACAACCATCCCCCTACCCACAGAGGGGAGAACCAACATCCAAGCTGCTCCCTGTCACCGCTCCCGGGATCCCCGTCCAGAGTAGCGGTCGTGTCACCAATCTCACCACAACCGTGGGTGGCGTCACGGACAATATCCCTAAACCAAACCACCCCTTTTCACTCACGGGCGAGGAGCGCCGCTCGAGTCCCCGGGATCCGGCCCACCGCTCGAGCCACCGACCGAGCAACAGCAGCAGCAGCAGCTGGACCCGAGCAGTGGGTGAGCGCAGCGTCCCCTCCCCGCCCGCGACACCTATCTGGGGGTGGGGGGTGTTGTGTTGTAGTACCTCTGACGACCTTGCTAGTCCAGGGCGCCACATGACCGCCAGGGCCCATAGATCCCACGGGTCAGCGTCAGCGGGCACGGCTCCTCAGGCACACAGAAAGCTGGGAGCGGACTCCCGTGTTCCATACCGGGAAGTCCAAACACACAACCACAACCAGTGCAGAGGAAGAGACGGCGACCACCAGCCCGGGTGGGGGACCAGATTACAATCGAACGCGGCGGCCGGCCACCTGCACCTTGGTTTACCAAAAGACTCGTGTGATTCATTTACTTGTGAGTAACCAAACATCCCCTGGTACATCCGGGCGCGCAGGCCTCTGCCATCACCATACCCTGCACAGAGACACTGGGCCCCGGGGCGCAACCATCCCTACCCATGGAGGGGTTAACATCCAGCTGCCACTACATCTCTCCGGGTATCCCACAACAGCAGCGGTGGTGTCCGACCTCACCACACACCATGGGTGGCGTCACAAAGCGAATACGGTCAAGGCCGTACAACTACGTCCCCCTTTTCATTCGGCGTGTCCGCGTGACCCCCGGGTCCGGAGGATCCCTCGAGCCACACAGCGGGTCCGGATCCGAGCAGCACCGGCTGCTGGACCGGGGGCGGCACACCTGCACCATGGATATCCCTTCTTGAGTCTACAGCCTCCAGCATTTGTCCCCAAGCTATCCAGAGCAATGGCAACTCCACCTGTAGCATGTCTTAATCAATGAATACAAATTGTCGGGATTCGGGCATTCCTGACTATCACTGACCCCCGTGTGGTTAGATCCTAGGCAATTCACTAGGGCCCTCCAAATTACTTTGGCAAGGGGAACTTGCAAATACATACAGCAGGCTTCTGTGAGTTTGGATTATGGGGAGAAAGTGCCGAATTGGAGTTATGGGAGGAATTCCCACCGATATCCTCCTGGGAAACGACATTGGGGAGTTGCAGTGCCATTTCGTGGGAGCCGTCACCCGACTAAAGGCCGTGCAAGCACCTCGCCATCAGGACTTCCACGGGGAGCATCCACCACGACCCCAATCAGAGTTGGTAGGCAATCTGTCCCCTGCTTCTACACTGGGAGAGTCTTGGGATAGAGAGAAGTTTAAAAGTTTCTTCAAGTATGGGAAGGGGTTGCAGAGGTACCGTACCTTGTGCCAGGCTCCGGGATGCTGCATTCGCTGGCAGACATCGCAGGTGCGGCAATGGTTCAATGTGTAGATGTGGACATCATAGTACCTCTGGCCCACCCCAGCCGGTCAGGGAAAAAATACATCCTGACAGTGGTGGACTATGCCACTCAGTATCCTGAAGTTGTGGCCCTGTCCAGTAGTACAGCCATTAAGGTAGCCGAGGCTCTTGTTACCTTAATATCAGATCAAGGAACTTAGTTTATATCGGGCCTAGTCCAGTCCCTGGTGTTCCAGCCATTCGCACTACGTCATACCATCCGCAGACCAACGGACTACGTGAACGCTTTAATAGAACCCTAAAAAATATATTGTGGGTTTTGCTGACTATGAAAAAGCCACATCTTTTCGCCTATCGGAAGGTTCCCCAGGAGTCCACAGGGTTCTCTCCCTTTGAACTACTGTTTGGCTGGAAGGTCCATGGGCCTCTCGTTCTTCTGAAGGAACGCTGGGAGGGAGATGTCTCAGACACCGGAGTGCCTGTCCTTCCCTATGTCCTGGAGTTCCGAGACCGTCTCACCCAGCTCGCTACCTTGGCTAAAGAACACCAGCAAATGGCCCAGTCCAGACAAAAGACCTGGTATGACCGTAAAGCCAGGAGCCGGGAATTTATAGAAGGACAACAAGTGCTCATGATCATTGCTTCCCCTGACAACTAGCTTCAAGCAATGTGGGAAGGCCCTTATCAGGTTGTCAGGAAACGTAATGACACGAACTACATAATTGCCCTGGACCCTAGTGGTCAACGACAAAAGACTGTCCACATTAATATGCTGAATGAACATCAAGACAGATCTCTGCCTTTTCTGGCCGTCTGCCACCCCCCTAGTGATAACTATGAGGACGAGAATCTCCCCGATCTTCTTCAGGTCGCCCAAGTGGGAGGATCCCTGGAACAAGTGGGAGGATCCCTGGAACAAGTGGGAGGATCCCTGGAACAAGTGGGAGGATCCCTGGAACAAGTGCCCCTGGGCTCAGACTTATCGGATATACAAAAGGAAGATATTTTCTTCATACTAAAATCAAGGGTTTCCACTTTTTTCAAGCCATGGTGGACCACTCTCACCAGTCACCACTGGAAACCTCCGGACAATGCCCCATCCATCAGACCACTTACCAGGTCCCAGAGGGTGTTCAAGGCATGATAAAGTCTGAACTGGAGGAGATGAAACAACTGGGGGTTATTCAGCCATCTCACAGCCCCTGGGCTTCTCCTGTTGTTCTGGTCCCCAAAAAGGATGGTACAACGAGGTTCCGTGTTGATTACCGGAGATTAAACAATGCCACAAAGATTGATGCTTACCCTATGCCCAGGATTGATGATCTATTGGATCGGCTAGCTAGTGCCCAATTTGTAACCACGCTAGACTTGAGTAAGGGGTACTGGCAGATACCCCTAACGGGGGACACTCAGGAGTGCTCCGCCTTCATTACCCCATTTGGACTGTTTGAGTTCCTGGGAATGCCCTTCGGGAAGAAAAATGCCCCCCCACTACCTTCCAGAGACGGGTGGCTCAACTGTTAGAACAATGAGAGAATTTTGCCTGTGCTTAGTTGGATGACATTGCCATTTTCAGCACAACCTGGGAGGACCATCTTAAACAGTTGGCCATAGTGGTAGACCAGAGGTCTCAAACACGCGGCTCGCGAGCCGCATGCGGCCCCTGAGGCTGCTCCGTGCGGCCCGTGGCCCCTTTGATGAGAGCGGCCGGTACAAAGGCCGCAGCAGTAAGCGCTTTATTTCGCATGCGGCCCCTGAGGCTGCTCCGTGCGGCCCGTGGCCCCTTTGATGAGAGCGGCCGGTACAGAGGCCGCAGCAGTAAGCGCTTTATTTCGCATGCGGCCCCTGAGGCTGCTCCGTGCGGCCCGTGGCCCCTTTGATGAGAGCGGCCGGTACAGAGGCCGCAGCAGTAAGCGCTTTATTTCACATGATTTGCTGTTGCTGTCACGCTCTGTGGGCAGCAATTCCAAATGCAGCCCCCTGATTGACTATCAGAGGCCAGTAGCTGAAACATATGACATCACTTTCTGGCCTCTGATTGGCTGGCAGCTTCACATGGAATGGAATAGTAGTGTACAAAATTTGACTCTGCGCAGTGCGTCTGAAGTAAAGTGTGCCCCCCTGCACTGGCCGCGATCACGGGCCACGGGCCTGAGGGCTGTAAGAAGCAGGAAAAGGACACGAGGGAACGGAGGACAGGTGGGTGTCAGGTCAGCAGAAGTGTGTGTGTGTGTGTGTGTGTGTGTGTGTGTGTGTGTGTGTGTGTGTGTGCGCGCGCGCGCGCGAGTCTCCTACATGGCATTGCTACAGAGGACCAGGAAAGGGGACAATAATGCAAGGGGGCAAGGATGGGGCATTACTACAAGAAGGGAACCAGGATGTGGACATTACTACAAGAAGAGAACCAGGATGGGGCATTACTACAAGAAGAGAACCAGGATGGGGCATTACTACAAGAAGGGAACCAGGATGGGGCATTACTACAAGAAGAGAACCAGGATGGGGCATTACTACAAGAAGAGAACCAGGATGGGGCAATACTACAATAAGAGAACCAGGATGGGGCATCACTACAAGAAAAGAACCAGGAAGTGACATTACTACAAGAAGGGAACCAGGATGGGACATTACTACAAGAAGGGAACCAGGATGGGGCATTACTACAAGAAGGGAACCAGGATGGGGCATTACTACAAGAAGAGAACCAGGATGGGGCATTACTACAAGAAGAGAACCAGGATGGGGCATTACTACAAGAAGGGAACCAGGATGGGACATTACTACAAGAAGGGAACCAGGATGGGGCATTACTACAAGAAGGGAGCCAGGATGTGGACATTACTACAAGAAGGGAGCCAGGATGTGGACATTACTACAAGAAGGGAACCAGGATGGGGCATTACTACAAGAAGGGAACCAGGATGGGACATTACTACAAGAAGGGAGCCAGGATGTGGACATTACTACAAGAAGGGAACCAGGATGGGGCATTACTACAAGAAGAGAACCAGGATGGTGCATTACTACAAGAAGGGAACCAGGATGGGGCATTACTACAAGAAGGGAACCAGGATGGGGCATTACTACAAGAAGGGAACCAGGATGGGGCATTACTACAAGAAGGGAACCAGGATGGGGCATTACTACAAGAAGGGAACCAGGATGGGGCATTACTACAAGAAGGGAGCCAGGATGTGGACATTACTACAAGAAGGGAACCAGGATGGGGCATTACTACAAGAAGTGAACCAGGATGGGGCATTACTACAAGAAGAGAACCAGGATGGGGCATTACTACAAGAAGGGAGCCAGGATGTGGACATTACTACAAGAAGGGAACCAGGATGGGGCATTACTACAAGAAGAGAACCAGGATGGGGCATTACTACAAGAAGAGAACCAGGATGGGGCATCACTACAAGAAGAGAACCAGGATGGGGCATCACTACAAGAAGAGAACCAGGATGGGGCATCACTACAAGAAGGGAACCAGGAAGTGACATTACTACAAGAAGGGAACCAGGATGGGACATTACTACAAGAAGGGAACCAGGATGTGGACATTACTACAAGAAGGGAACCAGGATGGGACATTACTACAAGAAGGGAACCAGGATGGGGCATTACTACAAGAAGAGAACCAGGATGGGGCATTACTACAAGAAGAGAACCAGGATGGGGCATTACTACAAGAAGAGAACCAGGATGGGACATTACTACAAGAAGGGAACCAGGATGGGACATTACTACAAGAAGGGAACCAGGATGGGGCATTACTACAAGAAGGGAACCAGGATGGGACATTACTACAAGAAGGGAGCCAGGATGTGGACATTACTACAAGAAGGGAACCAGGATGGGGCATTACTACAAGAAGAGAACCAGGATGGGGCATTACTACAAGAAGAGAACCAGGATGGGGCATCACTACAAGAAGAGAACCAGGATGGGGCATCACTACAAGAAGAGAACAAGGATGGGGCATCACTACAAGAAGGGAACCAGGAAGTGACATTACTACAAGAAGGGAACCAGGATGGGACATTACTACAAGAAGGGAACCAGGATGTGGACATTACGACAAGAAGGGAACCAGGATGGGACATTACTACAAGAAGGGAGCCAGGATGTGGACATTACTACAAGAAGGGAACCAGGATGGGGCATTACTACAAGAAGAGAACCAGGATGGGGCATCACTACAAGAAGAGAACCAGGATGGGGCATCACTACAAGAAGAGAACCAGGATGGGGCATCACTACAAGAAGGGAACCAGGAAGTGACATTACTACAAGAAGGGAACCAGGATGGGACATTACTACAAGAAGGGAACCAGGATGTGGACATTACTACAAGAAGGGAACCAGGATGGGACATTACTACAAGAAGGGAGCCAGGATGTGGACATTACTACAAGAAGGGAGCCAGGATGTGGACATTATTACAAGAAGGGAACCAGGATGGGGCATTACTACAAGAAGAGAACCAGGATGGGGCATTACTACAAGAAGAGAACCAGGATGGGGCATTACTACAAGAAGAGAACCAGGATGGGGCATTACTACAAGAAGAGAACCAGGATGGGGCATCACTACAAGAAGGGAACCAGGAAGTGACATTACTACAAGAAGGGAACCAGGATGGGACATTACTACAAGAAGGGAACCAGGATGGGGCATTACTACAAGAAGAGAACCAGGATGGGGCATTACTACAAGAAGGGAACCAGGATGGGGCATTACTACAAGAAGAGAACCAGGATGGGGCATTACTACAAGAAGAGAACCAGGATGGGGCATTACTACAATAAGAGAACCAGGATGGGGCATCACTACAAGAAAAGAACCAGGAAGTGACATTACTACAAGAAGGGAACCAGGATGGGACATTACTACAAGAAGGGAACCAGGATGGGGCATTACTACAAGAAGGGAGCCAGGATGTGGACATTACTACAAGAAGGGAGCCAGGATGTGGACATTACTACAAGAAGGGAACCAGGATGGGGCATTACTACAAGAAGGGAACCAGGATGGGACATTACTACAAGAAGGGAGCCAGGATGTGGACATTACTACAAGAAGGGAACCAGGATGGGGCATTATTACAAGAAGAGAACCAGGATGGGGCATTACTACAAGAAGGGAACCAGGATGGGGCATTACTACAAGAAGGGAACCAGGATGGGGCATTACTACAAGAAGGGAACCAGGATGGGGCATTACTACAAGAAGGGAACCAGGATGGGGCATTACTACAAGAAGGGAGCCAGGATGTGGACATTACTACAAGAAGGGAACCAGGATGGGGCATTACTACAAGAAGAGAACCAGGATGGGGCATTACTACAAGAAGAGAACCAGGATGGGGCATTACTACAAGAAGGGAGCCAGGATGTGGACATTACTACAAGAAGGGAACCAGGATGGGGCATTACTACAAGAAGAGAACCAGGATGGGGCATTACTACAAGAAGAGAACCAGGATGGGGCATTACTACAAGAAGGGAGCCAGGATGTGGACATTACTACAAGAAGGGAACCAGGATGGGGCATTACTACAAGAAGAGAACCAGGATGGGGCATTACTACAAGAAGAGAACCAGGATGGGGCATCACTACAAGAAGAGAACCAGGATGGGGCATCACTACAAGAAGAGAACCAGGATGGGGCATCACTACAAGAAGAGAACCAGGATGGGGCATCACTACAAGAAGAGAACCAGGATGGGGCATCACTACAAGAAGGGAACCAGGAAGTGACATTACTACAAGAAGGGAACCAGGATGGGACATTACTACAAGAAGGGAACCAGGATGTGGACATTACTACAAGAAGGGAACCAGGATGGGACATTACTACAAGAAGGGAGCCAGGATGTGGACATTACTACAAGAAGGGAACCAGGATGGGGCATTACTACAAGAAGAGAACCAGGATGGGGCATTACTACAAGAAGAGAACCAGGATGGGGCATCACTACAAGAAGAGAACCAGGATGGGGCATCACTACAAGAAGAGAACAAGGATGGGGCATCACTACAAGAAGGGAACCAGGAAGTGACATTACTACAAGAAGGGAACCAGGATGGGACATTACTACAAGAAGGGAACCAGGATGTGGACATTACTACAAGAAGGGAACCAGGATGGGACATTACTACAAGAAGGGAGCCAGGATGTGGACATTATTACAAGAAGGGAACCAGGATGGGGCATTACTACAAGAAGAGAACCAGGATGGGGCATTACTACAAGAAGAGAACCAGGATGGGGCATTACTACAAGAAGAGAACCAGGATGGGGCATTACTACAAGAAGAGAACCAGGATGGGGCATTACTACAAGAAGAGAACCAGGATGGGGCATTACTACAAGAAGAGAACCAGGATGGGGCATTACTACAAGAAGAGAACCAGGATGGGGCATTACTACAAGAAGAGAACCAGGATGGGGCATTACTACAAGAAGAGAACCAGGATGGGGCATCACTACAAGAAGGGAACCAGGAAGTGACATTACTACAAGAAGGGAACCAGGATGGGACATTACTACAAGAAGGGAACCAGGATGTGGACATTACTACAAGAAGGGAACCAGGATGGGACATTACTACAAGAAGGTACTACAAGAAGGGAACCAGGATGGGGCATTACTACAAGAAGGGAACCAGGAATGGACATTACTACAAGAATGGAACCAGGATGGGGCATTACTACAAGAAGAGAACCAGGATGGGGCATCACTACAAGAAGGGAACCAGGATGGGACATTACTACAAGAAGGGAACCAGGATGGGACATTACTACAAGAAGGGAACCAGGATGGGACATTACTACAAGAAGGGAACCAGGATGGGACATTACTACAAGAAGGGAACCAGGAAGTGACATTACTACAAGAAAGGAACCAGGAATGGACATTACTACAAGAAGGGAACCAGGATGGGGCATTACTACAAGAAGGGAACCAGGATGGGGCATTACTACAAGAAGGGAATCAGGATGTGGACATTACTACAAGAAGGGAACCAGGATGGGGCATTACTACAAGAAGAGAACCAGGAAGTGACATTACTACAAGAAGGGAACCAGGATGGGACATTACTACAAGAAGGGAACCAGAATAAGGCATTACTACAAGAAGGGAACCAGGATGGGGCATTACTACAAGAAGGGAATCAGGATGGGGCATTACTACAAGAAGGGAACCAGGATAGGACATTACTACAAGAAGGTAACCAGGATGGGACATTACTACAAGAAGGGACCAGGATGGGGCATTACTACAAGAAGGGACCCAGGATGGGGCATTACTACAAGAAGGGAACCAGGATGGGGCATTACTACAAGAAGGGAACCAGGATGTGGACATTACTACAAGAAGGGGACCAGGATGGGGCATTACTACAAGAAGGGAATCAGGATGGGGCATTACTACAAGAAGGGAACCAGGATGGGGCATTACTACAAGAAGAGAACCAGGATGGGGCATCACTACAAGAAGGGAACCAGGAAGTGACATTACTACAAGAAAGGAACCAGGAATGGACATTACTACAAGAAGGGAACCAGGATGGGGCATTACTACAAGAAGAGAACCAGGATGGGGCATCACTACAAGAAGAGAACCAGGATGGGGCATCACTACAAGAAGGGAACCAGGATGGGACATTACTACAAGAAGGGAACCAGGATGGGACATTACTACAAGAAGGGAACCAGGATGGGACATTACCACAAGAAGGGAACCAGGATGGGACATTACTACAAGAAGGGAACCAGGAAGTGACATTACTACAAGAAAGGAACCAGGAATGGACATTACTACAAGAAGGGAACCAGGATGGGGCATTACTACAAGAAGGGAACCAGGATGGGGCATTACTACAAGAAGGGAATCAGGATGTGGACATTACTACAAGAAGGGAACCAGGATGGGGCATTACTACAAGAAGGGAACCAGAATAAGGCATTACTACAAGAAGGGAACCAGGATGGGGCATTACTACAAGAAGGGAATCAGGATGTGGACATTACTACAAGAAGGGAACCAGGATGGGACATTACTACAAGAAGGGAACCAGAATAAGGCATTACTACAAGAAGGGAACCAGGATGGGGCATTACTACAAGAAGGGAACCAGAATAAGGCATTACTACAAGAAGGGAACCAGGATGGGGCATTACTACAAGAAGGGAATCAGGATGGGGCATTACTACAAGAAGGGAACCAGGATAGGACATTACTACAAGAAGGTAACCAGGATGGGACATTACTACAAGAAGGGACCAGGATGGGGCATTACTACAAGAAGGGACCAGGATGGGGCATTACTACAAGAAGGGAACCAGGATGGGGCATTACTACAAGAAGGGGACCAGGATGGGGCATTACTACAACAAGGGAACTAGGATGGGGCATTACTACAAGAAGAGAACCAGGATGGGGCATTACTACAGGATGGGGATCAGGATGGGCAAAATACTACAGGATTGGGATCAGGATGGGGCAGTCCTAAAAGATGGGGACCAGGATGGAAAAAATACTACAAGATGTTGGCCAAAATTACTATGTGGTGCTAATTGTAAGACTATATTACTTACAGGAAGGGGATAAAATGTATCACCATTAAAATGTTTATTATAAATATATATATATACACACACACACACACACCTCATTCAAAGAGTTTTCTTTATTTTCCTGACTCTGAAAATTGTAGATTCACATCGAAGACATCAAAACTACGAACTATCAGATGTGGAATGAAATACTGAACAAAAAAAGTGTGAAACATCTGAAAATATGTCTTATATTCTAGGTTCTTCACAGTCGCCGCCTTTTGCTTTGATTACTGCTTTGCACACTCTTGGCATTCTCTTGATGAGCTTCAAGAGGTAGTCACCGGAAATGGTTTTCCAACAGTCTTCAAGGAGTTCCCAGAGGTGCTTAGCACTTGTTGGCCCTTTTGCCTTCACTCTGCGGTCCAGCTCACCCCAAACCATCTTGATTGGGTTCAGGTCTGGTGACTGTGGAGGCCAGGTCATCTGGCGTAGCACCCCATCACTTTCCTGCCTAGTCAAATAGCCCTTACACAGCCTTGAGATGTGTTTGGGGTCATTGTCCTGTTGAAAAATAAATGATGGTCCAACTAAACGCAAACCGGATGGAATAGCACGCCGCTGCAAGATACTGTGGTAGCCATGCTGGTTCAGTATGCCTTCAATTTTGAATAAATCCCCAACAGTGTCACCAGCAAAGCCCCCCCCCCCCCACACCATCACACCTCCAACTCAATGCTTCACGGTGGGAACCAGCCATGTAGAGTCCGTCCGTTCACCTTTTCTACAAAGACACGATAGTTGGATCCAAGGAGCTCAAATTTGGACTCATCAGACCAAAGCACAGATTTCCACTGGTCTAATGTCCATTCCTTGTGTTCTTTAGCCCAAACAAGTCTCTTCTGCTTGTTGCCTGTCCTTAGCAGTGGTTTCCTAGCAGCTATTTTACCATGAAGGCCTGCGGCACAGTCTCTTCTTAACAGTTGTTCTAGAGATGTGTCTGCTGCTAGAACTCTGTGTGGCATTGACCTGGTCTCTAATCTGAGCTGCTGTTAACCTGCGATTTCTGAGGCTGGTGACTCGGATAAACTTATCCTCCGCAGCAGAGGTGACTCTTGGTCTTCCTTTCCTGGGGCGGTCCTCATGTGAGCCAGTTTCTTTGTAGCGTTTGATGGTTTTTGCCACTTCACTTGGGGACACTTTCAAAGTTTTCCCAATTTTTCGGACTGACTGACCTTCATTTCTTACAGTAATGATGGCTACTCGTTTTTCTTTACTTAGCTGCTTTTTTCTCGCCATAATACAAATTCTAACAGTCTATTCAGTAGGACTATCAGCCGTGTATCCACCAGACGTGTGCACAACACCTGATGGTCCCAACCCCATTTATAAGGCAAGAAATCCCACTTATTAACCCTGAGAGGGCACACCTGTGAGGTGACTACCTCTTGAAGCTCATCAAGAGAATGCCAAGAGTGTGCAAAGCAGTAATCACAGCAAAAGGTGGCGACTGTGAAGAACCTAGAATATAAGACATACTTTCAGTTGTTTCACACTTTTTTGTTAAGTATTTCATTCACATGTGTTAATGCCAGTTAGGGATGGCTGAGGTGCAGTACCTCGGGCACAGAGTAGGGAGAGGGACCCTAAGGCCTGAGCCCACCAAGGTGGAAGCCATTAGGAACTGGTGTAGACCCCAGACTAAGAAGCAGGTACTTGCTTTTTTGGGAACTATAGAAAGTGTGTTCCTAATTTCAACACCTTGGCCAAGCGCCTAACCAACCTGACCCGCGAGAACGTGCCTAGGAATGTGACGTGGACAACTTCATGTGAGGAGGCCTTCTCAGTATTAAAGACCGCCCTCATCCCTGCTCCTGTCTTGGCCGCCCCGGACGATAAGTGCAGGTTCCTCGTGCAGACAGATGCGTCTGTGACACCCTCGCGTTGGCGTTTGGATGCGGATACGCGGTGGCTCGAGGGGTCTCCGGACCCAAAGAGTCGGGGTCACGCGGCCACCCGGAATAAAAGGGGGGTATTTAAAGGGAAAGATATGGAAGGTTCGTGACGCCACTCATGGTGCGTGGTAAGATTGGAGTACCACCGCTGCGATTGGGAGCACCCGGTGGCAATGGTGTGGGCAGCTAGGTGTTTAACCCCTCCACGGGTAGGGGGGACGCCCCGGGACTCGGTGATGGTGGTGGGGAGGTGCCGTCGGGCCGGTAAGGGTTAATTGCGTACTCACTCAGTCCAATAACGCTGACAATCGTAGTAAACCAAAGTTCTTAGCACCGCTGCAGCAGGGAGGGAGCACGCCTGGATCCCGTGCCCGTTGCAATTGCTTCTTAGTCTGTGACCTTAACCTTGGCACCTCTTTTCTGTAGTTGGTCCCTTTTAGCATGGAACTAAACAGGTCCCGCTCACCAGTATGTCTAACGGAGTGAGCTTGCTCTCAGGGTTCACGCTTGGGATTTTCTGGACTACGTAGTGGGAAAGTTCTATCCCCCTCGTTGCGCTAGTACCCCGATTTTTGTAGCGGGTGGACAACAGATCTTGAAGGCTCCGTCCTCGTCGGGTAAATTACCAGGACGCCTGAAGCTACTTCCCGGCCTAGGGTTCACGTACCCCGTCGTGCCCTGGCCCCTGCCCGGTAATGACACAAGGTCGCCTGTTGTCCTCCTCGACAGTCCGTGCCCCTTGTCACGATCCCCTGCGACCAGGGTCCAGCTCCTACCAGGCCCAGACCAACGTCTGCTACCTAGTGGTCTCAAGGAGCCCAGCTCCTGACCTCTCCTCTCGAGAGTCACCACTCAACACTTGTGACCTCTCCTCTCGAGAGTCCCTCCTCAACTAACTGTTTCCTAACACTCCTGACCTCCCCTTAACCAACCCCCCAACTGGGCGACCCTTTTCCCTTCAGGCTACCCACTGGTGTGCCCGGTGGGTGTGGTGCAGAGTGTTCCTAGGGTTTTGATTAGCTTGTTCTTCGCAACACCAAAGGCCAGGAACCCGTAACCAAGAAGGAGGTGGACACCATGCAGAAGGGCAGATTGCACAATACCGTGTGACCACCTGATAGGCCAGGGCGTCACACGTCCACATTCGGGATTGGGGCAGTTCTTCACCTTTTCTTTTGCCAGTGGAAACTACTGGATCGAGAAGTTGCCTGGGCCACCATTGAAAAGGAGTGCGTAGGACCATAATGCCGGCCTGTTTGGAAGACGTAGGACGCGTCATGCACCCAGGCTTCAGAAAAGGGAGGACAAAGATGGCCAAAAGAGGAGGAACCGCACCCGAAAGGAGACACTCACCCAACCGATCTGCACCGCAACGCCCCTCAGGTGAGTATTATAAAGTGATTTTTACGTTGTACACAGCGGCCTGGGCTCTTATATACAGCATGTTAGAATACTGTATATAAGAGCCCTCTGGTGGTGGCCGCAGCTTATTGAAGACATATCTGGTGACAGGTTCCCTTTAATCGCATTACAGAAGGCCTCAGTTACCATCTGCAGTCTGGATGTGTCCATGGCTCTTGATGACCCCCGGCTGACATTTCCTAACTGCTCTCCAAATGCTGAAAATCCCCCCTGTAGTGTCTTAGTCTCTGAGATGCCCTTCATAGGTCTGAGGGCATCAAAACCATCCAACCTGCCCGCCTGGATATAAGGAGAGGGCCTGCGGAGGACAAGGAAGGCAGTGACATTCATCCTTTGTGGGATGCTAAGGCGAACACCCCAGAGAGACCTGCGGAAACCCTGATCACCCTGGAAAAGTCATCTGAAGGATTGTGACTCTAATCTACATGGGCATTATCCCATTACAGGACTATTTTACCCTTTGTGTGGTGGATTATTTTATGGACTTTTCGGTTTCCATGTAATAAAAATCTTAGGATTGTTCACTCATCTCTCGCTCTGTTCATTGACACCTCCATGTATAAAAATATAACTACTATAATACTGCCCCTATGTACAAGAATATAACTACTATAATACTGCCCCTATATACAAGAATATAACTACTATAATACTGCCCCCCTATATACAAGAATATAACTACTATAATACTGCCCCCCTATATACAAGAATATAACTACTATAATACTGCCTCCTATGTACAAGAATATAACTACTATAATACTGATCCTATGTACAAGAATATAACCACTATAATACTGCCCCTATGTACAAGAATATAACTACTATAATACTGCCCCATATGTACAAGAATATAACTACTATAATACTGCTCCTATATACAAGAATATACCTACTATAATACTGCCCCTATGTACAAGAATATAACCATTATAATACTGCCCCCTATGTACAATAATAAAACTACTATAATACTGCCCCTATATACAAGAATAAAACTACTATAATACTGCCCCTATATACAAGAATATAACTACTATAATACTGCCCCCTATATACAAGAATATAACTACTATAATACTGCCCCTATGTACAAGAATATAACTACTATAATACTGCCCCTATATACAAGAATATAACTACTATAATACTGTCCCCTATATACAAGAATATAACTACTATAATACTGCTCCTATATACAAGAATATAACTACTATAATACTGCCCCTATATACAAGAATATAACTACTATAATACTGCCCCTATATACAAGAATATAACTACTATAATACTGCCCCCTATATACAAGAATATAACTACTATAATACTGCCCCCTATATACAAGAATATAACTACTATAATACTGCCCCCTATATACAAGAATATAACCACTATAATACTGTCCCTATGTACAAGAATATAACTACTATAATACTGCCCCTATGTGCAAGAATATAACTACTATAATACTGCCCCCTATATACAAGAATATAACTACTATAATACTGCTTCTATGTACAAGAATATAACTACTATAATACTGTCCCTATGTACAAGAATATAACTACTATAAAACTGCCCCTATGTACAAGAATATATCTACTATAATACTGCTCCTATATACAAGAATATAACTACTATAATACTGCCCCCTATGTACAATAATATAACTACTATAATACTGCCCCTATATACAAGACTATAACTACTATAATACTGCCCCTATATACAAGACTATAACTACTATAATACTGCCCCTATGTACAAGAATATAACTACTATAATACTGCCCCTATGTACAAGAATATAACTACTATAATACTGCCCCTATACACAAGAATATAACTACTATAATACTGCCCCCTATATACAAGAATATAACTACTATAATACTGCCCCTATGCACAAGAATATAACTACTATAATACTGCCCCTATGTACAAGAATATATCTACTATAATACTGCCCCTATATACAAGAATATAACTACTATAATACTGCCCCTATGTACAAGAATATATCTACTATAATACTGCCCCTATGTACAAGAATATAACTACTATAATACTGCCCCCTATGTGCAAGAATATAACTACTATAATACTGCCCCTATATACAAGAATATAACTACTATAATACTGCCCCTATATACAAGAATATAACTACTATAATACTGTCCCTATGTACAAGAATATATCTACTATAATACTGCCCCTATGTACAAGAATATAACTACTATAATACTGCCCCTATATACAGGAATATAACTACTATAATACTGCCCCCTATGTGCAAGAATATAACTACTATAATACTGCCCCCTATATACAGGAATAAAACTACTATAATACTGCCCCTATATACAAGAATATAACTACTATAATACTGCCCCCTATGTACAAGAATATAACTACTATAATACTGCCCCTATATACAAGAATATAACTACTATAATACTGCCCCTATGTACAAGAATATATCTACTATAATACTGCCCCTATGTACAAGAATATAACTACTATAATACTGCCCCTATATACAGGAATATAACTACTATAATACTGTCCCCTATGTGCAAGAATATAACTACTATAATACTGCCCCTATGCACAAGAATATAACTACTATAATACTGCCCCTATATACAAGACTATAACTACTATAATACTGCCCCTATATACAAAAATATAGCTACTATAATACTGCTCCTACATACAAGAATATAACTACTATAATACTGTCCCTATGTACAATAATATAACTACTATAATACTGCTCCTATATACAAGAATATAACTACTATAATACTGCCCCTATATACAAGAATATAACTACTATAATACTGCCCCTATGTACAAGAATATAACCATTATAATACTGCCCCCTATGTACAATAATATAACTACTATAATACTGCCCCTATATACAAGAATAAAACTACTATAATACTGCCCCTATATACAAGAATATAACTACTATAATACTGCCCCCTATATACAAGAATATAACTACTATAATACTGCCCCCTATATAAAAGAATATAACTACTATAATACTGCCCCCTATATACAAGAATATAACTACTATAATACTGCCCCCTATGTGCAAGAATATAACTACTATAATACTGCCCCCTATATACAAGAATATAACTACTATAATACTGCCCCCTATATACAAGAATATAACTACTATAATACTGTCCCTATGTACAAGAATATAACTACTATAATACTGCCCCTATGTGCAAGAATATAACTACTATAATACTGCCCCCTATATACAAGAATATAACTACTATAATACTGCCCCTATATACAAGAATATAACTACTATAATACTGCCCCTATATACAAGAATATAACTACTATAATTCTGTTCCTATGTACAAGAATATAACTGCTATAATACTGCCCCTATATACAAGAATATAACTACTATAATACTGCCCCTATATACAAGAATATAACTACTATAATACTGCCCCTATATACAAGAATATAACTACTATAATACTGCCCCTATGTACAGGGATATAATTACTATAATACTGCCCCTATGTACAGGGATATAACTACTATAATACTGCCCCTATATACAAGAATATAACTACTATAATACTGCCCCTATATACAAGAATATAACTACTATAATACTGCCCCTATATACAAGAATATAACTACTATAATAAAGCCCCCTATATACAAGAATATAACTACTATAATACTGCCCCTATGTACAAGAATATAACTACTATAATACTGCCCCCTATGTACAAGAATATAACTACTATAATACTGCCCCCTATGTACAAGAATATAACTACTATAATACTGCCCCCATATACAAGAATATAACTACTATAATACTGCCCCTATATACAAGAATAGAACTACTATAATACTGCCCCCTATATACAAGAATAGAACTACTATAATACTGCCCCCTATGTACAAGAATAAAACTACTATAATACTGCCCCCTATATACAAGAATATAACTACTATAATACTGCTCCTATGTACAAGAATATAACTACTATAATACTGCCCCCTATATACAAGAATATAACTACTATAATACTGCCCCTATATACAAGAATAGAACTACTATAATACTGCCCCCTATATACAAGAATAGAACTACTATAATACTGCCCCCTATGTACAAGAATAAAACTACTATAATACTGCCCCCTATATACAAGAATATAACTACTATAATACTGCCCCTATATACAAGAATATAACTACTATAATACTGCCCCCTATATACAAGAATAGAACTACTATAATACTGCTCCCTATATACAAGAATATAACTACTATTATACTGTCCCTATATACAAGAATATAACTACTATAATACTGCCCCTATGTACAAGAATATAACTACTATAATACTGCTCCTATATACAAGAATAAAACTACTATAATACTGCCCCCTATATACAAGAATATAACTACTATAATACTGCCCCTATATACAAGAATATAACTACTATAATACTGCCCCTATATACAAGAATATAACTACTATAATACTGCCCCTATATACAAGAATATAACTACTATAATACTGTTCCTATATACAAGAATATAACTACTATAATACTGCCCCTATGTACAAGAATATAACTGCTATAATACCGCTCCCCTATGCACAAGAATATAACTACTATAATACTGCCCCTATGTACAAGAATATAACTACTATAATACTGCTCCTATGTACAAGAATATAACTACTATAATACTGCCCCCTATGTACAAGAATATAACTACTATAATACTGCCCCCTATGTACAAGAATATAACTACTATACTACTGCCCCTATATACAAGAATATATCTACTATAATACTGCCTCCTATGTACAAGAATGTAACTACTATACTACTGCCCCTATATACAAGAATATATCTACTATAATACTGCCCCTATGTACAGGGATATAACTACTATAATACTGCCCCTATGTACAAGAATATAACTACTATACTACTGCCCCTATATACAAGAATATATCTACTATAATACTGCCCCTATGTACAAGAATATAACTACTATAATACTGCCCCTATGTACAGGGATATAACTACTATAATACTGCCCCTATGTACAAGAATATAACTACTATAATACTGCCCCTATATACAAGAATATAACTACTATAATACTGCCCCTATATACAAGAATATAACTACTATAATACTGCCCCTATATACAAGAATATAACTAATATAATACTGTCCCTATATACAAGAATATATCTACTATAATACTGCCCCTATATACAATAATATGACTACTATAATACTGCCCCTATATACAAGAATATATCTACTATAATACTGCCCCTATATACAAGAATATAACTACTATAATACTGCCCCCTATATACAAGAATCTAACTACTATAATACTGCCCCTATATACAAGAATATAATTACTATAATACTGCCCCTATGTACAAGAATATAACTACTATAATACTGCCCCCTATATACAAGAATATAAGTACTATAATACTGCCCCCTATATACAAGAATATAACTACTATAATACTGCCCCTATGTACAAGAATATAACTACTATAATACTGCTCCTATATACAAGAATATAACTACTATAATACTGCCCCTATGTACAAGAATATAACTACTATAATACTGCCCCCTATATACAAGAATATAACTACTATAATACTGCCCCTATGTACAAGAATATAACTACTATACTACTGCCCCTATATACAAGAATATATCTACTATAATACTGCCCCTATGCACAGGGATATAACTACTATAATACTGCCCCTATGTACAAGAATATAACTACTATAATACTGCCCCTATGTACAAGAATATAACTACTATACTACTGCCCCTATGTACAAGAATATAACTACTATAATACTAACCCTATGTACAAGAATATATCTACTATAATACTGCCCCCTATGTACAAGAATATATCTACTATAATACTGCCCCCTATGTACAAGAATATAACTACTATAATACTGCCCCCTATATACAAGAATATAACTGCTATAATACTGCCCCTATATACAAGAATATATCTACTATAATACTGCCCCTATGTACAAGAATATAACTACTATAATACTGCCCCTATGTACAGGGATATAACTACTATAATACTGCCCCTATGTACAAGAATATAACTACTATAATACTGCCCCCTATATACAAGAATATAACTACTATAATACTGCTCCCTATATACAAGAATATTACTACAATAATACTGCCCCTATATACAAGAATATAACTACTATAATACTGCCCCTATATACAAGAATATAACTACTATAATACTGCCCCTATATACAAGAATATAACTACTATAATACTGCCCCCTATATACAAGAATATAACTACTATAATACTGCCCCTATATACAAGAATATAACTACTATAATACTGCCCCCTATATACAAGAATATAACTACTATAATACTTCCCCTATATACAAGAATATAACTACTATAATACTGCCCCTATATACAAGAATATAACTACTATAATACTGCCCCTATATACAAGAATATAACTACTATAATACTGCCCCCTATATACAAGAATATAACTACTATAATACTGCCCCCTATGTACAAGAATATAACTACTATAATACTGCCCCCTATGTACAAGAATATAACTACTATAATACTGCCCCTATATACAAGAATATAACTACTATAATACTGCCCCCTATGTACAAGAATATAACTACTATAATACTGCCCCTATGTACAAGAATATAACTACTATAATACTGCCCGTATGTACAAGAATATAACTACTATAATACTGCCCGTATGTACAAGAATATAACTACTATAATACTGCCCCCTATGTACAAGAATATAACTACTATAATACTGCCCCTATATACAAGAATATTGCTACAATAATACTGCCCCTATATACAAGAATATAACTACTATAATACTGCCCCTATATACAAGAATATAACTACTATAATACTGCCCCTATATACAAGAATATAACTACTATAATACTCCCCCTATATACAAGAATATAACTACTATAATACTGCCCCTATATACAAGAATATAACTACTATAATACTGCCCCCTATATACAAGAATATAACTACTATAATACTGCTCCTATATACAAGAATATAACTACTATAATACTGCCCCCTATATACAAGAATATAACTACTATAATACTGCCCCCTATGTACAAGAATATACCTACTATAATACTGCCCCTATGTACAAGAATATAACTACTATAATACTGCCCCCTATGTACAAGAATATAACTACTATAATACTGCCCCAATATACAAGAATATAACTACTATAATACTGCCCCCTATGTACAAGAATATAACTACTATAATACTGCCCCTATATACAAGAATATTGCTACAATAATACTGCCCCTATATACAAGAATATAACTACTATAATACTGCCCCTATATACAAGAATATAACTACTATAATACTGCCCCTATATACAAGAATATAACTACTATAATACTGCTCCCTGTATACAAGAATATAACTACTATAATACTGCTCCTATATACAAGAATATAACTACTATAATACTGCCCCTATATACAAGAATATAACTACTATAATACTGCCCCTATATACAAGAATATAACTACTATAATACTGCCCCTATATACAAGAATATAACTACTATAATACTGCCCCTATATACAAGAATATAACTACTATAATACTGCCCCTATGTACAAGAATATAACTACTATAATACTGCCCCTATGTACAAGAATATAACTACTATAATACTGCCCCCTATATACAAGAATATAACTACTATAATACTGCCCCTATATACAAGAATATAACTACTATAATACTGCCCCCTATATACAAGAATATAACTACTATAATACTGCTCCTATATACAAGAATATAACTACTATAATACTGCCCCTATATACAAGAATATAACTACTATAATACTGCCCCTATATACAAGAATATAACCACTATAATACTGCCCTTATATACAAGAATATAACTACTATAATACTGCCCCTATATAGAAGAATATAACTACTATAATACTGCCCCCTATGGACAAGAATATAACTACTATAATACTGCCCCTATATAGAAGAATATAACTACTATAATACTGCCCCCTATATACAAGAATATAACTACTATAATACTGCCCCTATGTACAAGAATATAACTACTATAATACTGCCCCTATGTACAAGAATATAACTACTATAATACTGCCCCCTATGGACAAGAATATAACTACTATAATACTGCCCCTATATAGAAGAATATAACTACTATAATACTGCCCCCTATGTACAAGACTATAACTACTATAATACTGCCCCCTATGTACAGGGATATAACTACTATACTACAATGGTTACTGGGCAGGCTTTAGTGTATGGTCCTGCAGCTGCCCCCTCCCCCCATCATGGTATATACATTGGATGTGTGACATACTGGTTACAGCTGCTGTCACATATGTTGTTCTGCGGGAAGGGTTAATGGATCAGTATTTTGGGCATTTCTTCCTGTCTTGTGCCTTTTGATGTAAGTTGGAAACATATGGCGGTAGCAGCGGCGGCGGCGGTGTGTGCAGGACCCCGGGGGTCTGTGTCGGGCCGCGGCGTCCTCAGTTGTTGAGTAAGCGGTGAAGCTGATGTACAAAGTGTCCGCGCCGCGCACAGCTGAGGGTTCTGTCGTAACCGCCGCCCGGGACCTTACACAATGTAACGGCAGGAAATCCGCGAAGAGTGAGCTGACAATCTAATGTGCACCGTACAGTGAGGCACAGGGTGATCTGAGTATATACAGGGGACATCAGTGAGGCACAGGGTGATCTGAGTATATACAGGGGACATCAGTGAGGCACAGGGTGATCTGACTATATACAGGAGGACATCAGTGAGGCACAGGGTGATCTGAGTATATACAGGGGACATCAGTGAGGCACAGGGTGATCTGAGTATATACAGGGGACATCAGTGAGGCACAGGGTGATCTGAGTATATACAGGAGGACATCAGTGAGGCACAGGGTGATCTGAGTATATACAGGAGGACATCAGTGAGGCACAGGGTGATCTGAGTATATACAGAGGACATCAGTGAGGCACAGGGTGATCTGAGTATATACAGGAGACATCAGTGAGGCACAGGGTGATCTGAGTATATACAGGGGACATCAGTGAGGCACAGGGTGATCTGAGTATATACAGGGGACATCAGTGAGGCACAGGGTGATCTGAGTATATACAGGAGGACATCAGTGAGGCACAGGGTGATCTGAGTATATACAGGGGACATCAGTGAGGCACAGGGTGATCTGAGTATATACAGGGGGACATCAGTGAGGCACAGGGTGATCTGAGTATATACAGGGGACATCAGTGAGGCACAGGGTGATCTGAGTATATACAGGGGACATCAGTGAGGCACAGGGTGATCTGAGTATATACAGGGGCACATCAGTGAGGCACAGGGTGATCTGAGTATATACAGGAGACATCAGTGAGGCACAGGGTGATCTGAGTATATACAGGGGACATCAGTGAGGCACAGGGTGATCTGAGTATATACAGGGGGACATCAGTGAGGCACAGGGTGATCTGAGTATATACAGGGGACATCAGTGAGGCACAGGGTGATCTGAGTATATACAGGGGACATCAGTGAGGCACAGGGTGATCTGAGTATATACAGGAGACATCAGTGAGGCACAGGGTGATCTGAGTATATACAGGGGACATCAGTGAGGCACAGGGTGATCTGAGTATATACAGGGGCACATCAGTGAGGCACAGGGTGATCTGAGTATATACAGGGGGACATCAGTGAGGCACAGGGTGATCTGAGTATATACAGGGGGACATCAGTGAGGCACAGGGTGATCTGACTATATACAGGGGACATCAGTGAGGCACAGGGTGATCTGAGTATATACAGGGGACATCAGTGAGGCACAGGGTGATCTGAGTATATACAGGGGACATCAGTGAGGCACAGGGTGATCTGAGTATATACAGGGGACATCAGTGAGGCACAGGGTGATCTGAGTATATACAGGGGACATCAGTGAGGCACAGGGTGATCTGAGTATATACAGAGGACATCAGTGAGGCACAGGGTGATCTGAGTATATACAGAGGACATCAGTGAGGCACAGGGTGATCTGAGTATATACAGGAGGACATCAGTGAGGCACAGGGTGATCTGAGTATATACAGGGGACATCAGTGAGGCACAGGGTGATCTGAGTATATACAGGGGACATCAGTGAGGCACAGGGTGATCTGAGTATATACAGAGGACATCAGTGAGGCACAGGGTGATCTGAGTATATACAGGGGACATCAGTGAGGCACAGGGTGATCTGAGTATATACAGGGGGACATCAGTGAGGCACAGGGTGATCTGAGTATATACAGGAGACATCAGTGAGGCACAGGGTGATCTGACTATATACAGGAGGACATCAGTGAGGCACAGGGTGATCTGAGTATATACAGAGGACATCAGTGAGGCACAGGGTGATCTGAGTATATACAGGGGACATCAGTGAGGCACAGGGTGATCTGAGTATATACAGGGGGACATCAGTGAGGCACAGGGTGATCTGAGTATATACAGGGGACATCAGTGAGGCACAGGGTGATCTGAGTATATACAGAGGACATCAGTGAGGCACAGGGTGATCTGAGTATATACAGGAGGACATCAGTGAGGCACAGGGTGATCTGAGTATATACAGGGGACATCAGTGAGGCACAGGGTGATCTGAGTATATACAGGGGACATCAGTGAGGCACAGGGTGATCTGAGTATATACAGGGGGACATCAGTGAGGCACAGGGTGATCTGAGTATATACAGGAGACATCAGTGAGGCACAGGGTGATCTGACTATATACAGGAGACATCAGTGAGGCACAGGGTGATCTGACTATATACAGGGGATATCAGTGAGGCACAGGGTGATCTGAGTATATACAGGGGACATCAGTGAGGCACAGGGTGATCTGAGTATATACAGGGGACATCAGTGAGGCACAGGGTGATCTGACTATATACAGAGGACATCAGTGAGGCACAGGGTGATCTGAGTATATACAGGAGACATCAGTGAGGCACAGGGTGATCTGAGTATATACAGAGGACATCAGTGAGGCACAGGGTAATCTGACTATATACAGGAGACATCAGTGAGGCACAGGGTGATCTGAGTATATACAGGGGACATCAGTGAGGCACAGGGTGATCTGACTATATACAGAGGACATCAGTGAGGCACAGGGTGATCTGACTATATACAGAGGACATCAGTGAGGCACAGGGTGATCTGAGTATATACAGGAGACATCAGTGAGGCACAGGGTGATCTGAGTATATACAGGGGACATCAGTGAGGCACAGGGTGATCTGAGTATATACAGGGGGACATCAGTGAGGCACAGGGTGATCTGAGTATATACAGGGGACATCAGTGAGGCACAGGGTGATCTGAGTATATACAGAGGACATCAGTGAGGCACAGGGTGATCTGAGTATATACAGGAGGACATCAGTGAGGCACAGGGTGATCTGAGTATATACAGGGGACATCAGTGAGGCACAGGGTGATCTGACTATATACAGAGGACATCAGTGAGGCACAGGGTGATCTGAGTATATACAGGGGACATCAGTGAGGCACAGGGTGATCTGAGTATATACAGGAGACATCAGTGAGGCACAGGGTGATCTGAGTATATACAGGAGACATCAGTGAGGCACAGGGTGATCTGACTATATACAGGGGACATCAGTGAGGCACAGGGTGATCTGAGTATATACAGGGGACATCAGTGAGGCACACGGTGATCTGAGTATATACAGGAGACATCAGTGAGGCACAGGGTGATCTGAGTATATACAGGGGACATCAGTGAGGCACAGGGTGATCTGAGTATATACAGGGGACATCAGTGAGGCACAGGGTAATCTGAGTATATACAGGGGACATCAGTGAGGCACAGGGTGATCTGAGTATATACAGGAGGACATCAGTGAGGCACAGGGTGATCTGAGTATATACAGGAGACATCAGTGAGGCACAGGGTGATCTGAGTATATACAGGGGACATCAGTGAGGCACAGGGTGATCTGAGTATATACAGGGGACATCAGTGAGGCACAGGGTGATCTGAGTATATACAGAGGACATCAGTGAGGCACAGGGTGATCTGAGTATATACAGGGGACATCAGTGAGGCACAGGGTGAACTGAGTATATACAGGGGACATCAGTGAGGCACAGGGTAATCTGAGTATATACAGAGGACATCAGTGAGGCACAGGGTGATCTGAGCATATACAGAGGACATCAGTGAGGCACAGGGTGATCTGAGTATATACAGGGGGACATCAGTGAGGCACAGGGTGATCTGAGTATATACAGGAGACATCAGTGAGGCACAGGGTAATCTGAGTATATACAGGGGACATCAGTGAGGCACAGGGTGATTTGAGTATATACAGGGGACATCAGTGAGGCACAGGGTGATCTGAGTATATACAGGAGACATCAGTGAGGCACAGGGTGATCTGAGTATATACAGGGGGACATCAGTGAGGCACAGGGTGATCTGGGTATATACAGGAGACATCAGTGAGGCACAGGGTGATCTGAGTATATACAGGGGACATCAGTGAGGCACAGGGTGATCTGGGTATATACAGGAGACATCAGTGAGGCACAGGGTGATCTGAGTATATACAGGGGACATCAGTGAGGCACAGGGTGATCTGAGTATATACAGAGGACATCAGTGAGGCACAGGGTGATCTGACTATATACAGAGGACATCAGTGAGGCACAGGGTGATCTGAGTATATACAGGAGACATCAGTGAGGCACAGGGTGATCTGAGTATATACAGGGGACATCAGTGAGGCACAGGGTGATCTGAGTATATACAGAGGACATCAGTGAGGCACAGGGTGATCTGAGTATATACAGGGGACATCAGTGAGGCACAGGGTGATCTGAGTATATACAGGGGACATCAGTGAGGCACAGGGTGATCTGAGTATATACAGAGGACATCAGTGAGGCACAGGGTGATCTGAGTATTTACAGAGGACATCAGTGAGGCACAGGGTGATCTGACTATATACAGGGGACATCAGTGAGGCACAGGGTGATCTGAGTATATACAGGGGGACATCAGTGAGGCACAGGGTGATCTGAGTATATACAGGGGACATCAGTGAGGCACAGGGTGATCTGAGTATTTACAGAGGACATCAGTGAGGCACAGGGTGATCTGACTATATACAGGGGACATCAGTGAGGCACAGGGTGATCTGAGTATTTACAGAGGACATCAGTGAGGCACAGGGTGATCTGAGTATATACAGGAGACATCAGTGGGGCACAGGGTGATCTGACTATATACAGGAGACATCAGTGAGGCACAGGGTGATCTGAGTATATACAGGAGGACATCAGTGAGGCACAGGGTGATCTGAGTATATACAGGGGACATCAGTGAGGCACAGGGTGATCTGAGTATATACAGGAGACATCAGTGAGGCACAGGGTGATCTGAGTATATACAGAGGACATCAGTGAGGCACAGGGTGATCTGAGTATATACAGAGGACATCAGTGAGGCACAGGGTGATCTGAGTATATACAGAGGACATCAGTGAGGCACAGGGTGATCTGAGTATATACAGGAGGACATCAGTGAGGCACAGGGTGATCTGAGTATATACAGGGGGACATCAGTGAGGCACAGGGTGATCTGAGTATATACAGGGGACATCAGTGAGGCACAGGGTGATCTGAGTATATACAGGGGACATCAGTGAGGCACAGGGTGATCTGAGTATATACAGAGGACATCAGTGAGGCACAGGGTGATCTGAGTATATACAGGAGACATCAGTGAGGCACAGGGTGATCTGAGTATATACAGGGGACATCAGTGAGGCACAGGGTGATCTGAGTATATACAGGGGACATCAGTGAGGCACAGGGTGATCTGAGTATATACAGGGGACATCAGTGAGGCACAGGGTGATCTGAGTATATACAGAGGACATCAGTGAGGCACAGGGTGATCTGAGTATATACAGAGGACATCAGTGAGGCACAGGGTGATCTGAGTATATACAGGGGACATCAGTGAGGCACAGGGTGATCTGAGTATATACAGGGGGACATCAGTGAGGCACAGGGTGATCTGAGTATATACAGGGGACATCAGTGAGGCACAGGGTGATCTGAGTATATACAGGAGGACATCAGTGAGGCACAGGGTAATCTGAGTATATACAGGGGACATCAGTGAGGCACAGGGTGATCTGAGTATATACAGGAGGACATCAGTGAGGCACAGGGTAATCTGAGTATATACAGGGGACATCAGTGAGGCACAGGGTGATCTGAGTATATACAGAGGACATCAGTGAGGCACAGGGTGATCTGAGTATATACAGGGGACATCAGTGAGGCACAGGGTGATCTGAGTATATACAGGAGGACATCAGTGAGGCACAGGGTGATCTGAGTATATACAGGAGGACATCAGTGAGGCACAGGGTGATCTGAGTATATACAGGAGGACATCAGTGAGGCACAGGGTAATCTGAGTATATACAGGGGACATCAGTGAGGCACAGGGTAATCTGAGTATATACAGGGGACATCAGTGAGGCACAGGGTGATCTGAGTATATACAGGGGACATCAGTGAGGCACAGGGTGATCTGAGTATATACAGGAGGACATCAGTGAGGCACAGGGTGATCTGAGTATATACAGGAGGACATCAGTGAGGCACAGGGTGATCTGAGTATATACAGGGGACATCAGTGGGGCACAGGGTGATCTGACTATATACAGGAGGACATCAGTGAGGCACAGGGTGATCTGAGTATATACAGGGGACATCAGTGAGGCACAGGGTGATCTGAGTATTTACAGAGGACATCAGTGAGGCACAGGGTGATCTGAGTATATACAGGAGACATCAGTGGGGCACAGGGTGATCTGACTATATACAGGAGGACATCAGTGAGGCACAGGGTGATATGAGTATTTACAGAGGACATCAGTGAGGCACAGGGTGATCTGAGTATATACAGGGGACATCAGTGAGGCACAGGGTAATCTGAGTATTTACAGGAGGACATCAGTGAGGCACAGGGTGATCTGAGTATATACAGGGGACATCAGTGAGGCACAGGGTGATCTGACTATATACAGGAGGACATCAGTGAGGCACAGGGTGATCTGAGTATTTACAGAGGACATCAGTGAGGCACTGGGTGATCTGACTATATACAGGAGGACATCAGTGAGGCACAGGGTGATCTGAGTATATACAGGGGACATCAGTGGGACACAGGGTGATCTGAGTATATACAGGGGGACATCAGTGAGGCACAGGGTGATCTGAGTATATACAGGGGGACATCAGTGAGGCACAGGGTGATCTGAGTATATACAGGGGACATCAGTGAGGCACAGGGTGATCTGAGTATATACAGGGGACATCAGTGAGGCACAGGGTGATCTGAGTATATACAGGGGACATCAGTGAGGCACAGGGTGATCTGAGTATATACAGGAGACATCAGTGAGGCACAGGGTGATCTGAGTATATACAGGGGACATCAGTGAGGCACAGGGTGATCTGAGTATATACAGGGGACATCAGTGAGGCACAGGGTGATCTGAGTATATACAGGGGACATCAGTGAGGCACAGGGTGATCTGAGTATATACAGGGGATATCAGTGAGGCACAGGGTGATCTGAGTATATACAGGGGACATCAGTGAGGCACAGGGTGATCTGAGTATATACAGGGGACATCAGTGAGGCACAGGGTGATCTGAGTATATACAGAGGACATCAGTGAGGCACAGGGTGATCTGAGTATATACAGGGGGACATCAGTGAGGCACAGGGTGATCTGACTATATACAGGGGACATCAGTGAGGCACAGGGTGATCTGAGTATATACAGGGGACATCAGTGAGGCACAGGGTGATCTGAGTATATACAGGAGACATCAGTGGGGCACAGGGTGATCTGAGTATATACAGGAGACATCAGTGGGGCACAGGGTGATCTGAGTATATACAGGGGACATCAGTGAGGCACAGGGTGATCTGAGTATATACAGGAGGACATCAGTGAGGCACAGGGTGATCTGAGTATATACAGGGGACATCAGTGAGGCACAGGGTGATCTGAGTATATACAGGGGACATCAGTGAGGCACAGGGTGATCTGAGTATATACAGGGGACATCAGTGAGGCACAGGGTGATCTGAGTATATACAGGGGATATCAGTGAGGCACAGGGTGATCTGAGTATATACAGGGGACATCAGTGAGGCACAGGGTGATCTGAGTATATACAGGGGACATCAGTGAGGCACAGGGTGATCTGAGTATATACAGAGGACATCAGTGAGGCACAGGGTGATCTGAGTATATACAGGGGGACATCAGTGAGGCACAGGGTGATCTGACTATATACAGGGGACATCAGTGAGGCACAGGGTGATCTGAGTATATACAGGGGACATCAGTGAGGCACAGGGTGATCTGAGTATATACAGGAGACATCAGTGGGGCACAGGGTGATCTGAGTATATACAGGAGACATCAGTGGGGCACAGGGTGATCTGAGTATATACAGGGGACATCAGTGAGGCACAGGGTGATCTGAGTATATACAGGAGGACATCAGTGAGGCACAGGGTGATCTGAGTATATACAGGGGACATCAGTGAGGCACAGGGTGATCTGAGTATATACAGGGGGACATCAGTGAGGCACAGGGTGATCTGAGTATATACAGGAGACATCAGTGAGGCACAGGGTGATCTGAGTATATACAGGGGACATCAGTGAGGCACAGGGTGATCTGAGTATATACAGGGGGACATCAGTGAGGCACAGGGTGATCTGAGTATATACAGGGGACATCAGTGAGGCACAGGGTGATCTGAGTATATACAGGAGACATCAGTGAGGCACAGGGTGACAGGAGTCATCCACATACTATAGATTTCTATGGGCCACGTTGGGGGGGCTGCGGAGTGTTTCTAATTTTGCTGGCGGTTTTTACGAGCCCCCGGAGTGACCCCGGAACGTTTTGTGCTCAGTCGCTGAGGTTAAATGTTTTCCACATAAGACAAGAAACATTTTGCAATCAGACCAGCTATAAAGCGTGCTGGTGAAGGTGGGGGGCGGCGGGGGGCGCTGCGTCATGTGGGGGGCAGCCGGGGGAGATTTTGGCATTTTTTAAAGGGGTTGTACAGAACCCTAAATTTTGTGACCCATTGTACTGGTCTAGTAATGTGGACCCTGGATATTGACCTCGGGGGCTTCAATTGAGAGGCGGACCCCCAGTTTGGGGATGAATCGTCTTACTTATCCATTGCTAATGTCTGGGCTGTACCGCCAGTGTATTCCCGTAGAGAGCAGACATGAGCAGTCGATCTTCTGCTCTATTCCTGGATTGATTGAGCATGTCTGCTCCACACTGATCTAATATGACCGATCGGTTCTGCAGGATCGACTCCTCATGTCTGTGCACACAGCAGACATTACTAATCCAGGAAAGCTTCTTCCTCCTGGAGGAGAGATCATTTACATACTTTTTTTTCCCAGAGTGCATTGCCTTTAAGACTCCCTATACATCTAGATCCCTACAAGAAATCCAAGTTCTACAATAAGTAATGCCGATCCCCCTCATCACACTCCCAGAGGCCAAAATAAACATTTTGGCAGCAAACAGCGCCTCATATCTCAGCTTCCCGGGCCCAGCTGGGTATAATATGATGAGAACAGGGTTACAGGAGTTATTATGAGTCACTCCTGAAATTTTCAGCTTTGTGCGGAGTTACCCTTTAAATATGATAATTTAAAGGGAAAGTCCACATTTAAAAAAAAATGCATGTACAACATTGATTATATTGTTCCTGTAAACCTGGTCACCAATTTGGGTGAATTTGGAGAGAAAACCCCTTATTAAAAGCACGAAGGGTCACCAAAACCGCCAGCCAGAACAGGTAGATATTTAAAGGGCCAGCATCCAGAATGGGAATATTTGAGGATATGGTGTCGCTCTCCACCAGGGGGCAGGCAGTGCTGCTATCACCTTCATGGCTTTCCCCTCCAACTTCTAGAACATTCCAGGACTAAAAATACAAAAAAAAAATCCACGGAACGAGACATTTCACCACAAGGTTTTCTGTAAATTAATCAATGGAATTAATAATTATTAGTTATTAATATTCTGCTGTCAGTCGGACTACAAGTGTCAGCATCGAACCTGCTGGGAGTTATAGTCCTCCGGATGCAGGACAGGATTAGATAGACACAACTGCTATGCTCCAGAAACATCGCCACCTCTGTGCGCAGGTCGCGTGTGGTACTGCACCTCAGTCACTTTCAATGGAGCTGCAGTACCAGGCGCGGCCTGTGGACAGGGGCGGCGCTGTTTCTGGAAGACGAGGTGGATTAAGGGTTAATTCCAAAGACCCATTATTATTACACTTCCGGGAGATGCAACCAATCAGAAAACAGCAAATTAAAACACATTTATTAGGTCCCGGTGTAGCAGAGCTGAGTTTGTCACCATGCATGGTGTTTACATCTCTGGATATAAACCGTAAAAGTTCAGCTCTGCTATATCTAGGTATATAAACTATAATAGTTCAGCTCTGCTACATATCTGAATATAAAATTATAACTAACAGTTCGGCTCTGCTACATCTCTGGATAGAAAGAGAAACAGTTCAGCTCTGCTACATCTCTGAATATAAACCATAACAGTTCAGCTCTGCTACATCTATGGATATAAACCGTAACAGTTCAGCTCTGCTACATCTCTGGATATAAACCGTAACAGTTCAGCTCTGCTACATCTCTGGATAGAAACCGTAACAGTTCAGCTCTGCTACATCTCTGGATATAAACCATAACAGTTCGGCTCTGCTACATCTCTGGATATAAACAGTAACAGTTCAGCTCTGCTACATCTCTGGATATAAACAGTAACAGTTCAGCTCTGCTACATCTCTGGATATAAACCATAACAGTTCGGCTCTGCTACATCTCTGGATATAAACAGTAACAGTTCAGCTCTGCTACATCTCTGGATATAAACCATAACAGTTCGGCTCTGCTACATCTCTGGATATAAACAGTAACAGTTCAGCTCTGCTACATCTCTGGATATAAACCATAACAGTTCGGCTCTGCTACATCTCTGGATATAAACCAGAACAGTTCGGCTCTGCTACATCTCTGGATATAAACCGTAACAGTTCGGCTCTGCTACATCTCTGGCTGTAATCAGCTGCTTATTATGTGACAGGTTATTATCGTTATAATGCTACAATCCGAAGGATGAAGCCTCTAAAATACGGATGTAGCAGAGCTGAATTGGTATCTTGGGGTTCACAGGAAACCACAGCTCTGCTACATCCCGAAACTCACTCCTGATACATCGTTTAGACTTGGAATGTATCTAAGCACAGGTGCATCTAAGCACACTGGTGAAAACAGCTATAGAAATGATCAGCTGTAGCAGAGCCGAGTTTGTCAACTATCTAATTAAACACATATAAGCTATAATATAGCAGAGTTTGTCAGGTGTAGCAATATTTGTAGCAGAGCTGAATATGTCGGCTGTCCCAGAGCAGATCTTACAAGCTAAAGCAGAGCCGAGTTTGTCAGTTGTGCAGGAATGTATCAGCGGAAGAAATGAGGAGTGTTCACGTTGTAGAGGAACGTCACCTGCAGCAGTGGAGAGGGGTTTGTCACTTTGGGGTACAGTGTCAGCAACAATGACTTGGCCAGATCTAAAGGAATTAGATTTGACAGATGTAGCAGAGCTGAGTTTGTGAGCTGTACTAGGGCAGAGTTTCCAAAAATGTCCAAGGTGAGTTTTCACTGGATGTAAGACAGCGGGTTTGTCAGAGATCGAAGCTGAAGTTGTCAGATGTAGCAGAGTTATTGTCAGGAGGTCAATGCTGTTGACAGACGTAGCAGAGCTGAGTGTCAGATGTAGCAGAGCTGAGTGTCAGATGTAGCAGAGCTGAGTGTCAGAAGTAGCAGAGCTGAGTGTCAGAAGTAGCAGAGCTGAGTGTCAGATGTAGCAGAACTGAATGTCAGTAGCATCAGAGCTGAGTGTCAGATGTAGCAGAGCTGAGTGTCAGATGTAGCAGAGCTGAGTGTCAGAAGTAGCAGAGATGAGTGTCAGAAGTAGCAGAGATGAGTGTCAGAAGTAGCAGAGCTGAGTGTCAGATGTAGCAGAACTGAATGTCAGTAGCATCAGAGCTGAGTGTCAGATGTAGCAGAGCTGAGTGTCAGAAGTAGCAGAGATGAGTGTCAGAAGTAGCAGAGATGAGTGTCAGAAGTAGCAGAGCTGAGTGTCAGAAGTAGCAGAGCTGAGTGTCAGATGTAGCAGAACTGAATGTCAGTAGCATCAGAGCTGAGTGTCAGATGTAGCAGAGCTGAGTGTCAGATGTAGCAGAGATGAGTGTCAGAAGTAGCAGAGATGAGTCTCAGATGTAGCAGAGCTGAGTGTCAGATGTAGCAGAGCTGAGTGTCAGATGTAGCAGAGCTGAGTGTCAGATGTAGCAGAGCTGAGTTTCAGAAGTAGCAGAGATGAGTGTTAGATGTACCAGAGCTGAGTGTCAGATGTAGCAGAACTGAATGTCAGAAGCAGCAGAGCTGAGTGTCAGATGTAGCAGAACTGAGTGTCAGATGTAGCAGGACTGAGTGTCAGATGTAGCAGAACTGAATGTCAGAAGCAGCAGAGCTGAGTGTCAGATGTAGCAGGACTGAGTGTCAGATGTAGCAGGACTGAGTGTCAGATGTAGCAGAACTGAATGTCAGAAGCAGCAGAGCTGAGTGTCAGATGTAGCAGGGCTGAGTGTCAGATGTAGCAGAACTGAGTGTCAGATGTAGCAGGACTGAGTGTCAGATGTAGCAGAACTGAATGTCAGAAGCAGCAGAGCTGAGTGTCAGATGTAGCAGGACTGAGTGTCAGATGTAGCAGGACTGAGTGTCAGATGTAGTAGGACTGAGTGTCAGATGTAGTAGGACTGAGTGTCAGATATAGCAGGACTGAGTGTCAGATGTAGTAGGACTGAGTGTCAGATGTAGCAGAGCTGAGTGTCAGATGTAGCAGGGCTGAGTGTCAGATGTAGTAGGACTGAGTGTCAGATGTAGTAGGACTGAGTGTCAGATATAGCAGGGCTGAGTGTCAGATGTAGTAGGACTGTGTCAGATGTAGCAGGGCTGAGTGTCAGATGTAGCAGGGCTGAGTGTCAGATGTAGTAGGACTGAGTGTCAGATGTAGTAGGACTGAGTGTCAGATGTAGCAGGGCTGAGTGTCAGATGTAGCAGGGCTGAGTGTCAGATGTAGCAGGGCTGAGTGTCAGATGTAGTAGGACTGAGTGTCAGATGTAGCAGGACTGAGTGTCAGATGTAGTAGGACTGAGTGTCAGATGTAGCAGAGCTGAGTGTCAGATGTAGCAGGGCTGAGTGTCAGATGTAGCAGGGCTGAGTGTCAGATGTAGTAGGACTGAGTGTCAGATATAGCAGGGCTGAGTGTCAGATGTAGTAGGACTGAGTGTCAGATGTAGTAGGACTGAGTGTCAGATGTAGCAGGGCTGAGTGTCAGATATAGCAGGGCTGAGTGTCAGATGTAGTAGGACTGAGTGTCAGATATAGCAGAGCTGAGTGTCAGATGTAGTAGGACTGAGTGTCAGATGTAGCAGGGCTGAGTGTCAGATATAGCAGGGCTGAGTGTCAGATGTAGTAGGACTGAGTGTCAGATGTAGCAGGGCTGAGTGTCAGATGTAGTAGGACTGAGTGTCAGATGTAGTAGGACTGAGTGTCAGATGTAGCAGGGCTGAGTGTCAGATATAGCAGGGCTGAGTGTCAGATGTAGTAGGACTGAGTGTCAGATATAGCAGGGCTGAGTGTCAGATGTAGTAGGACTGAGTGTCAGATGTAGTAGGACTGAGTGTCAGATGTAGCAGGGCTGAGTGTCAGATGTAGTAGGACTGAGTGTCAGATGTAGCAGGGCTGAGTGTCAGATGTAGTAGGACTGAGTGTCAGATGTAGTAGGACTGAGTGTCAGATGTAGCAGGGCTGAGTGTCAGATGTAGCAGGACTGAGTGTCAGATGTAGTAGGACTGAGTGTCAGATGTAGCAGGGCTGAGTGTCAGATGTAGCAGGGCTGAGTGTCAGATGTAGCAGGGCTGAGTGTCAGATGTAGTAGGACTGAGTGTCAGATGTAGTAGGACTGAGTGTCAGATGTAGCAGGGCTGAGTGTCAGATGTAGCAGGGCTGAGTGTCAGATGTAGTAGGACTGAGTGTCAGATGTAGTAGGACTGAGTGTCAGATGTAGCAGGGCTGAGTGTCAGATGTAGCAGGACTGAGTGTCAGATGTAGTAGGACTGAGTGTCAGATGTAGTAGGACTGTGTCAGATGTAGCAGGGCTGAGTGTCAGATGTAGTAGGACTGAGTGTCAGATGTAGTAGGACTGTGTCAGATGTAGCAGGGCTGAGTGTCAGATGTAGCAGGGCTGAGTGTCAGATGTAGCAGGGCTGAGTGTCAGATGTAGTAGGACTGAGTGTCAGATGTAGTAGGACTGAGTGTCAGATGTAGCAGGACTGAGTGTCAGATGTAGTAGGACTGAGTGTCAGATGTAGTAGGACTGAGTGTCAGATGTAGTAGGACTGTGTCAGATGTAGCAGGGCTGAGTGTCAGATGTAGTAGGACTGAGTGTCAGATGTAGCAGGGCTGAGTGTCAGATGTAGCAGGACTGAGTGTCAGATGTAGTAGGACTGAGTGTCAGATGTAGTAGGACTGAGTGTCAGATGTAGTAGGACTGTGTCAGATGTAGCAGGGCTGAGTGTCAGATGTAGTAGGACTGAGTGTCAGATGTAGCAGGGCTGAGTGTCAGATGTAGTAGGACTGAGTGTCAGATGTAGTAGGACTGAGTGTCAGATGTAGTAGGACTGTGTCAGATGTAGCAGGACTGAGTGTCAGATGTAGTAGGACTGAGTGTCAGATGTAGTAGGACTGTGTCAGATGTAGCAGGGCTGAGTGTCAGATGTAGCAGGGCTGAGTGTCAGATGTAGTAGGACTGAGTGTCAGATGTAGTAGGACTGAGTGTCAGATGTAGTAGGACTGTGTCAGATGTAGCAGGGCTGAGTGTCAGATGTAGCAGGGCTGAGTGTCAGATGTAGTAGGACTGAGTGTCAGATGTAGTAGGACTGAGTGTCAGATGTAGCAGGGCTGAGTGTCAGATGTAGCAGGGCTGAGTGTCAGATGTAGCAGGGCTGAGTGTCAGATGTAGCAGGGCTGAGTGTCAGATGTAGCAGGGCTGAGTGTCAGATGTAGCAGGGCTGAGTGTCAGATGTAGCAGGGCTGAGTGTCAGATGTAGCAGGGCTGAGTGTCAGATGTAGCAGGGCTGAGTGTCAGATGTAGCAGGGCTGAGTGTCAGATGTAGCAGAGCTGAGTGTCAGATGTAGCAGAGCTGAGTGTCAGATGTAGCAGGGCTGAGTGTCAGATGTAGCAGGGCTGAGTTGAAATGAGTTATTTTCAAAGTTCAGCGGAAATCATCAAGAGGTCAAAGCTGTTGACAGGTGCAGCAAAGCTGAGTGTCAGATGTAGCAAAGCTGAGTGTCAGATGTAGTAGAGCTGAGTGTCAGATGTAGTAGAGCTTACTTTGTCAGATGTAGCAGAGCTGAGTGTCAGGTGTAACAGTGCTGAGTGCAGATGTAGCAGAGCTGAGTGTCAGATGTAACTGCGTGTCAGGTGTAGCAGACCTGAAATCAGATGTAGCAGAGCTAACAGAATTAGATTTTCACAGATGTAGCAGAGCTAATTGTCAGATGTACCAGAGTTGAGTGTCAGATGTAGCAGAGCTGTGTTTGAGAGCTGCACTACGGCAGAGTTTCAACTGTCCAAGGTGAATTTTTGTTGGATGTAAGACAGCGGGATTGTCAGAGATCGGAGCTGAAGTTGTCAGATGCAGCAGAGATAAGAGGAGTTATTTTCAAAGTTGAGCGGAAATTGTCAGGAGGTCAACGCTGTTGACAGATGTAGCAGAGCTGAGTGTCAGATGTAGCAGAACTGAGTATCAGATATATCAGAGCTGAGTTTGTCAGATGTAGCAGAGCTGAGTATTAGATGTAGCAGAGCTGAGTAACAGATGTAGCACAACTGACTTTGTTAAATGTTGCAGGGCTGACTGTCAGATGTAGAAGGGCTGAGTGTCAGATGTAGCAGAGCTGAGTGTCAGATGTAGCAGAGCTGACTGTCAGATGTAGTAGGGCTGAGTTTGTCAGATGTAGCTGTCAGTTGTAGTAGGGCTGAGTGTCAGATATAGCAGGGCTGAGTGTCAGATATAGCAGGGCTGAAGGTCAGATGTAGCAGGGCTGAGTGTCAGATATAGCAGGGCTGACTGTCAGATGTAGCAGGGCTGAGGGTCAGATGTAGCAGAGCTGAAAGATGTAGCAGAGCTGAGTATCAGATGTAGCAGAGCTGAGTTTGTCAGATGTAGCAGAGCTGAGTATCACATGTAGCAGAGCTCAGTATCAGATGTAGCAGAGCTGAGTGTCAGATGTAGCAGGGCTGAGTGTCAGATGTAGCAGGGCTGATTTTATTATATACAGTATATCTGAGCTCCTCAGAAGCCTCTTCCTAATGACGGCAGACACCACATCCCGGGATGAGTGACCGTCTCTGCTAAATCCTGGGATGAGTGTCACGCTCTGCTACATCCCGGGATGAGTGTTTGGCTCTACTCTGCTACATCCCGGGATCAGTGTCCAGCTCTGCTCTACTACATCCTGGGATGAGTGACTGGCTCTGCTCTGCTACATCCTAGAATGAGTGTCCGGCTCTGCTCTGCTACATCCCGGGATGAATGTCCAGCTCTGCTCTGCTACATCCCGGGATGAATGTCCAGCTCTGCTCTGCTACATCCCAGGATGAGTGACCAGCTCTGCTCTGCTACATCCCGGGATGAGTGACCAGCTCTGCTCTGCTACATCCCGGGATGAGTGACCAGCTCTGCTCTGCTACATCCCGGGATGAGTGACTGGCTCTGCTCTGCTACATCCCGGGATGAGTGACCAGCTCTGCTCTGCTACATCCCAGGATGAGTGACCAGCTCTGCTCTGCTACATCCCGGGATGAATGTCCAGCTCTGCTCTGCTACATCCCGGGATGAGTGACCAGCTCTGCTCTGCTACATCCCGGGATGAATGTCCAGCTCTGCTCTGCTACATCCCGGGATGAGTGACCAGCTCTGCTCTGCTACATCCCGGGATGAATGTCCAGCTCTGCTCTGCTACATCCCGGCATGAGTGACCAGCTCTGCTCTGCTACATCCCGGGATGAATGTCCAGCTCTGCTCTGCTACATCCTGGGATGAGTGACCGGCTCTGCTCTGCTACATCCCGGGATGAATGTCCAGCTCTGCTCTGCTACATCCCGGCATGAGTGACCGGCTCTGCTCTGCTACATCCCGGGATGAATGTCCAGCTCTGCTCTGCTACATCCCGGCATGAGTGACCAGCTCTGCTCTGCTACATCCCGGGATGAATGTCCAGCTCTGCTCTGCTACATCCTGGGATGAGTGACCGGCTCTGCTACATCCCGGGATGAGTGACCAGCTTTGCTCTGCTACATCCCGGGATGAATGTCCAACTGTGCTCTGCTACATCCCGGGATGAATGTCCGACTGTGCTCTGCTACATCCCGGGCTGAGTGTCCAGCTCTGCTCTGCTACATCCCGGGCTGAGTGTCCGGCTCTGCTCTGCTACATCCCGGGCTGAGTGTCCGGCTCTGCTCTGCTACATCCCGGGCTGAGTGTCCGGCTCTGCTCTGCTACATCCCGGGCTGAGTGTCCGGCTCTGCTCTGCTACATCCCGGGCTGAGTGTCCGGCTCTGCTCTGCTACATCCCGGGCTGAGTGTCCGGCTCTGCTCTGCTACATCCCGGGCTGAGTGTCCGGCTCTGCTCTGCTACATCCCGGGCTGAGTGTCCGGCTCTGCTCTGCTACATCCCGGGCTGAGTGTCCGGCTCTGCTACCCCCAGCAGCGGCTGCGCAGCCTCTTACCTGATCTGAATTTGCTCCGGATCAGCAGGGACTGCTCGCAGCCCAGGAGGGTCATGATGTTCTCACTGCAAATCCACAGGCACAAAACAGTCCGCAAAAAGGAAAGCACCAAAAACGGGAGCGCAGCATCCGGGGACCGGCTCTGCTACCTCTGCACCGGTCGGCTCTGTTCCTTCTGCGCCCGGCCGGCTCTGCTATCCTGTGCCCGGCCGGCTCTGCTCCCTCTGTGCCCGGCCGGCTCTGCTATCCTGTGCCCGGCCGGCTCTGCTATCCTGTGCCCGGCCGGCTCTGCTCCCTCTTTGCTCGGCCGGCTCTGCTCCCTCTTTGCTCGGCCGGCTCTGCTACCTCTGTGCCCGGCCGGCTCTGCTCCCTCTTTGCTCGGCCGGCTCTGCTACCTCTGCGGGCGCCGGGGATTTGGTCCCATCCAACACTGTCCTGACACAAGAGGCAAATGCTCGTAGTGGAGCTGAGAGGCATTAATGAAGCCGCATCCCCCTCCCCTCCCCGCTCACTCAGCGCCGGCTGATGTCATCAGCTCCAGAGGTGATCCTCAGAGCAGGCAGTCCCTGCAGAGCAGCGCTCAGTCCGTGCACTCAGTCCCTTCAGTGTCAGTCCCTCCAGAGCAGCACTCAGTCCCTCCAGTGTCAGTCCCTCCAGTGTCAGTCCCTCCAGAGCAGCACTCAGTCCCTCCAGTGTCAGTCCCTCCAGTGTCAGTCCCTCCAGAGCAACACTCAGTCCCTCCAGAGCAACACTCAGTCCCTCCAGTGTCAGTCCCTACAGTGTCAGTTCCTCCAGAGCAGCACTCAGTCCCTCCAGTGTCAGTCCCTCCAGTATCAGTCCCTCCAGTGTCAGTCCCTCCAGTGTCAGTCCCTCCAGAGCAACACTCAGTCCCTCCAGAGCAACACTCAGTCCCTCCAGTGTCAGTCCCTACAGTGTCAGTCCCTCCAGAGCAACACTCAGTCCCTCCAGTGTCAGTCCCTCCAGTATCAGTCCCTCCAGTGTCAGTCCCTCCAGTGTCAGTCCCTCCAGTGTCAGTCCCTCCAGAGCAACACTCAGTCCCTCCAGTGTCAGTCCCTCCAGTATCAGTCCCTCCAGTGTCAGTCCCTACAGTGTCAGTTCCTCCAGAGCAGCACTCAGTCCCTCCAGTGTCAGTCCCTCCAGTATCAGTCCCTCCAGTGTCAGTCCCTCCAGAGCAACACTCAGTCCCTCCAGAGCAACACTCAGTCCCTCCAGTGTCAGTCCCTACAGTGTCAGTCCCTCCAGAGCAGCACTCAGTCCCTCCAGTGTCAGTCCCTCCAGTGTCAGTCCCTCCAGAGCAACACTCAGTCCCTCCAGTGTCAGTCCCTACAGTGTCAGTTCCTCCAGAGCAGCACTCAGTCCCTCCAGTGTCAGTCCCTGCAGAGAAGCAGTATCTCCAGTATCAGTCCCTCCAGAGCAGCACTCAGTCCCTCCAGTGTCAGTCCCTCCAGAGCAACACTCAGTCCCTCCAGTGTCAGTCCCTACAGTGTCAGTTCCTCCAGAGCAGCACTCAGTCCCTCCAGTGTCAGTCCCTGCAGAGGAGCAGTCTCTCCAGTATCAGTCCCTCCAGAGCAGCACTCAGTCCCTCCAGTGTTAGTCCCTGCAGATCATCACTCAGTCCCTCCAGTGTCAGTCCCTGCAGATCATCACTCAGTCCCTCCAGTGTCAGTCCCTGCAGATCATCGCTCAGTCCTTCCAGTGTTAGTCCCTGCAGAGCAGCACTCAGTCCATCCAGAGCAGCACACAGCCCCTGCAAAGCAACACTCAGACACTGCAGGGTAGAACTCAGTCCCTTCAGTGTCAGTCCCTGCAGAGGAGCAGTCTCTCCAGTATCAGTCCCTCCAGAGCAGCACTCAGTCCCTCCAGTGTTAGTCCCTGCAGATCATCACTCAGTCCCTCCAGTGTCAGTCCCTCCAGAGCAGCACTCAGTCCCTCCAGTGTCAGTCCCTCCAGTGTCAGTCCTTCCAGAGCAACACTCAGTCCCTCCAGTGTCAGTCCCTACAGTGTCAGTTCCTCCAGAGCAGCACTCAGTCCCTCCAGTGTCAGTCCCTGCAGAGAAGCAGTATCTCCAGTATCAGTCCCTCCAGAGCAGCACTCAGTCCCTCCAGTGTCAGTCCCTCCAGTATCAGTCCCTCCAGTGTCAGTCCCTCCAGTGTCAGTCCCTCCAGAGCAACACTCAGTCCCTCCAGTGTCAGTCCCTACAGTGTCAGTTCCTCCAGAGCAGCACTCAGTCCCTCCAGTGTCAGTCCCTGCAGAGGAGCAGTCTCTCCAGTATCAGTCCCTCCAGAGCAGCACTCAGTCCCTCCAGTGTTAGTCCCTGCAGATCATCGCTCAGTCCTTCCAGTGTTAGTCCCTGCAGAGCAGCACTCAGTCCATCCAGAGCAGCACACAGCCCCTGCAAAGCAACACTCAGACACTGCAGGGTAGAACTCAGTCCCTTCAGTGTCAGTCCCTGCAGAGGAGCAGTCTCTCCAGTATCAGTCCCTCCAGAGCAACACTCAGTCCCTCCAGTGTCAGTCCCTACAGTGTCAGTCCCTCCAGAGCAACACTCAGTCCCTCCAGTGTCAGTCCCTCCAGTGTCAGTCCCTCCAGAGCAGCACTCAGTCCCTCCAGTGTCAGTCCCTCCAGTGTCAGTCCCTCCAGAGCAACACTCAGTCCCTCCAGTGTCAGTCCCTACAGTGTCAGTTCCTCCAGAGCAGCACTCAGTCCCTCCAGTGTCAGTCCCTGCAGAGAAGCAGTATCTCCAGTATCAGTCCCTCCAGAGCAGCACTCAGTCCCTCCAGTGTCAGTCCCTCCAGTGTCAGTCCCTCCAGAGCAACACTCAGTCCCTCCAGTGTCAGTCCCTACAGTGTCAGTTCCTCCAGAGCAGCACTCAGTCCCTCCAGTGTCAGTCCCTGCAGAGGAGCAGTCTCTCCAGTATCAGTCCCTCCAGAGCAGCACTCAGTCCCTCCAGTGTTAGTCCCTGCAGATCATCACTCAGTCCCTCCAGTGTCAGTCCCTGCAGATCATCACTCAGTCCCTCCAGTGTCAGTCCCTGCAGATCATCGCTCAGTCCTTCCAGTGTTAGTCCCTGCAGAGCAGCACTCAGTCCATCCAGAGCAGCACACAGCCCCTGCAAAGCAACACTCAGACACTGCAGGGTAGAACTCAGTCCCTTCAGTGTCAGTCCCTGCAGAGGAGCAGTCTCTCCAGTATCAGTCCCTCCAGAGCAGCACTCAGTCCCTCCAGTGTTAGTCCCTGCAGATCATCACTCAGTCCCTCCAGTGTCAGTCCCTCCAGAGCAGCACTCAGTCCCTCCAGTGTCAGTCCCTCCAGTGTCAGTCCTTCCAGAGCAACACTCAGTCCCTCCAGTGTCAGTCCCTACAGTGTCAGTTCCTCCAGAGCAGCACTCAGTCCCTCCAGTGTCAGTCCCTGCAGAGAAGCAGTATCTCCAGTATCAGTCCCTCCAGAGCAGCACTCAGTCCCTCCAGTGTCAGTCCCTCCAGTATCAGTCCCTCCAGTGTCAGTCCCTCCAGTGTCAGTCCCTCCAGAGCAACACTCAGTCCCTCCAGTGTCAGTCCCTACAGTGTCAGTTCCTCCAGAGCAGCACTCAGTCCCTCCAGTGTCAGTCCCTGCAGAGGAGCAGTCTCTCCAGTATCAGTCCCTCCAGAGCAGCACTCAGTCCCTCCAGTGTTAGTCCCTGCAGATCATCGCTCAGTCCTTCCAGTGTTAGTCCCTGCAGAGCAGCACTCAGTCCATCCAGAGCAGCACACAGCCCCTGCAAAGCAACACTCAGACACTGCAGGGTAGAACTCAGTCCCTTCAGTGTCAGTCCCTGCAGAGGAGCAGTCTCTCCAGTATCAGTCCCTCCAGAGCAACACTCAGTCCCTCCAGTGTCAGTCCCTACAGTGTCAGTCCCTCCAGAGCAACACTCAGTCCCTCCAGTGTCAGTCCCTCCAGTGTCAGTCCCTCCAGAGCAGCACTCAGTCCCTCCAGTGTCAGTCCCTCCAGTGTCAGTCCCTCCAGAGCAACACTCAGTCCCTCCAGTGTCAGTCCCTACAGTGTCAGTTCCTCCAGAGCAGCACTCAGTCCCTCCAGTGTCAGTCCCTGCAGAGAAGCAGTATCTCCAGTATCAGTCCCTCCAGAGCAGCACTCAGTCCCTCCAGTGTCAGTCCCTCCAGTGTCAGTCCCTCCAGAGCAACACTCAGTCCCTCCAGTGTCAGTCCCTACAGTGTCAGTTCCTCCAGAGCAGCACTCAGTCCCTCCAGTGTCAGTCCCTGCAGAGGAGCAGTCTCTCCAGTATCAGTCCCTCCAGAGCAGCACTCAGTCCCTCCAGTGTTAGTCCCTGCAGATCATCACTCAGTCCCTCCAGTGTCAGTCCCTGCAGATCATCACTCAGTCCCTCCAGTGTCAGTCCCTGCAGATCATCGCTCAGTCCTTCCAGTGTTAGTCCCTGCAGAGCAGCACTCAGTCCATCCAGAGCAGCACACAGCCCCTGCAAAGCAACACTCAGACACTGCAGGGTAGAACTCAGTCCCTTCAGTGTCAGTCCCTGCAGAGCAGCACTCAGTCCCTCCAGTGTTAGTCCCTGCAGATCATCACTCAGTCCCTCCAGTGTCAGTCCCTCCAGAGCAGCACTCAGTCCCTCCAGTGTCAGTCCCTCCAGTGTCAGTCCTTCCAGAGCAACACTCAGTCCCTCCAGTGTCAGTCCCTACAGTGTCAGTTCCTCCAGAGCAGCACTCAGTCCCTCCAGTGTCAGTCCCTGCAGAGAAGCAGTATCTCCAGTATCAGTCCCTCCAGAGCAGCACTCAGTCCCTCCAGTGTCAGTCCCTCCAGTATCAGTCCCTCCAGTGTCAGTCCCTCCAGTGTCAGTCCCTCCAGAGCAACACTCAGTCCCTCCAGTGTCAGTCCCTACAGTGTCAGTTCCTCCAGAGCAGCACTCAGTCCCTCCAGTGTCAGTCCCTGCAGAGGAGCAGTCTCTCCAGTATCAGTCCCTCCAGAGCAGCACTCAGTCCCTCCAGTGTTAGTCCCTGCAGATCATCGCTCAGTCCTTCCAGTGTTAGTCCCTGCAGAGCAGCACTCAGTCCATCCAGAGCAGCACACAGCCCCTGCAAAGCAACACTCAGACACTGCAGGGTAGAACTCAGTCCCTTCAGTGTCAGTCCCTGCAGAGGAGCAGTCTCTCCAGTATCAGTCCCTCCAGAGCAGCACTCAGTCCCTCCAGTGTTAGTCCCTGCAGATCATCACTCAGTCCCTCCAGTGTCAGTCCCTCCAGAGCAGCACTCAGTCCCTCCAGCATCAGTCCCTCCAGCGTCAGTCCCTCCAGCGTCAGTCCCTCCAGAGCAACACTCAGTCCCTCCAGTGTCAGTCCCTACAGTGTCAGTCCCTACAGTGTCAGTCCCTCCAGAGCAGCACTCAGTCCTTCCAGTGTCAGTTCCTGCAGAGCATCACTCAGTCCCTCCAGTGTCAGTCCCTCCAGAGCAACACTCAGTCCCTCCAGTGTCAGTCCCTCCTGTATCAGTCCCTCCAGAGCAGCACTCAGTTCCTCCAGTGTCAGTACAAACAGAGGAGTAGTTGTTCCTTCCAGTGTTAGTCCCTCCAGAGCAACACTCAGTCCCTCCAGTGTCAGTCCCTACAGTGTCAGTCCCTCCAGAGCAACACTCAGTCCCTCCAGTGTCAGTCCCTCCAGTGTCAGTCCCTCCAGAGCAGCACTCAGTCCCTCCAGTGTCAGTCCCTCCAGTGTCAGTCCCTCCAGAGCAGAACTCAATCCCTCCAGAGTAGCACTTAGTTCCTTCAGTGTCAGTCCCTGCAGAGCAACACTCAGTCCCTGCAGAGCAGCACTCAGCCCCCCAGTGTCAGTCCCTGCAGAGCAGCATTCATTCCTCCAGTGTCAGTCCAGGCAAAGCAGAACTTAATCCCTCCAGAGCAGCACTCAGGCCCTGCAGAGCAACACTCAGTCTCTCCAGTGTCAGTCCTCACAGAGCAGCAGTCAATCCCTGCAGAAGCACTCAGTCCCTTCAGAGTCAGTCCCTGCAGAGCAGCACTTAGTCACTCTAGTGTCAGTCCCTGCAGAACAGCACTCAGTCCCTGCAGAGAAGCATCAGTCTCTCCAGTGTCAGTCCCTGTAGATCTGCAGTCAGTCCCTCTGGTGTTATCACTCTGTCCCTGCATTATTACCTCCTGTAGAGCAGCAGTGAGTCCTTCTAGTATCAGTCCCCCCAGAAGAGCAGTCAGTCCCTCCAGTGCAGCAGGCAGTCCCTCTAGAGCAGCAATCAGTCCCTCTAGAGTAGCAGTCTCTGCAGAACAGTCAGTCAGTCCCTGCAGAACAGAAATCGGTCAGTCTTTCCAGATCGACAGTCAGTCCCTCCAGAGCAGTATTCAGTCTCTCTAGAGCAACAGTCAGTCCCTCCACCGCAACAGTCTCTGCAGAACAGTCAGTCAGTCCCTTCAGAGCAGCAATCTGACTCTCCAGAGCAGCAGTCATTCCTTCTAGAGCAGCAGTCAGTCCCTTCAGAGCAGCAATCTGACTCTCCAGAGCAGCAGTCATTCCTTCTAGAGCAGCAGTCAGTCCCTTCAGAGCAGCAATCTGACTCTCCAGAGCAGCAGTCATTCCTTCTAGAGCAGCAGTCATTCCCTTCAGAGCAGCAATCTGACTCTCCAGAGCAGCAGTGATTCCTTCTAGAGCAGCAGTCATTCCCTTCAGAGCAGCAGTCATTCCCTCTAGAGCAGCAGTCATTCCTTCTAGAGCAGCAGTCATTCCCTTCAGAGCAGCAGTCATTCCCTCTAGAGCAGCAGTCATTCCCTCTAGAGCAGCAGTCATTCCCTTCAGAGCAGCAGTCATTCCCTCTAGAGCAGCAGCCAGTCCCTCCAGAGCTGACATCCCAGTGCAGGCTTCCTCTTCTGCGGCTCTTTGGCCATCTTGTGTGAGAGATGTCGGCTGCTCCGGGCTGCGCTGATCGGGCGATGATATCCTGTCTGGAGATGGGACCGGCTTCTTCCTTCTGGAGGAGAGCTCATTTGCACATAGTATTCAGGAGCCGAATATGTGGAGATGTAGCAGAGCCGAGATTGCAGCCCTATGTAACTTATAGATAACGCAGGGGGGTGATGACCTGCAGTCCTATGTAAGCGCCGGATTAACCCTCAATGCTCCTCAGTCAGTGTGTAGCACAGATGGAGCAGAGCTGAGTGTGTTACAGGTTCTTGAGAGCCCAGAAAATAAATCCTGAGATCACGAAGTGTGGATCTCTTCTCGGCTGCATCTTCTGCAAATGTTTCCGGGGGTTTTCACCGCCAGAGCCACGAGAGATAAGGGGTTAACTTCCCTTTATAGAAGGAGAAGAGAAATAGAGAACGGCTCACAGCAGACACGCTAATAACAGTGCCACGAATAATGCCGCCAAATAGTGCTCAGAAAGTAGTGCTATACAATGCCCACAACACCGCCAAACCATGCCGTCCACACAGTGCCCGAATAATGCCACCAAATAGTGCTCAGAAAGTAGCGCTATACAATGCCCACAACACTGCCAAACCGTGCCGTCCACACAGTGCCCGAATAATGCCGCCAAATAGTGCTCAGAAAGTAGTGCTATACAATGCCCACAACACCGCCAAACCGTGCCGTCCACACAGTGCCCGAATAATGCCGCCAAATAGTGCTCAGAAAGTAGTGCTATACAATGCCCACAACACCGCCAAACCATGCCATCCACACAGTGCCCGAATAATGCCACCAAATAGTGCTCAGAAAGTAGTGCTATACACTGCCCACAACAGCGCCAAACCGTGCCATCCACACAGTGCCCGAATAATGCCACCAAATAGTGCTCAGAAAGTAGTGCTATACACTGCCCACAACACTGCCAAACCGTGCCATCCGCACAGTGCCCGAATAATGCCACCAAATAGTGCTCAGAAAGTAGTGCTATACACTGCCCACAACACTGCCAAACCGTGCCATCCGCACAGTGCCCGAATAATGCCACCAAATAGTGCTCAGAAAGTAGTGCTATACACTGCCCACAACACCGCCAAACCGTGCCATCCACACAGTGCCCGAATAATGCCACCAAATAGTGCTCAGAAAGTAGTGCTATACACTGCCCACAACACTGCCAAACCGTGCCATCCGCACAGTGCCCGAATAATGCCACCAAATAGTGCTCAGAAAGTAGTGCTATACACTGCCCACAACACCGCCAAACCGTGCCATCCACACAGTGCCCGAATAATGCCACCAAATAGTGCTCAGAAAGTAGTGCTATACAATGCCCACAACAGCGCCAAACCATGCCGTCCACACAGTGCCCGAATAATGCCACCAAATAGTGCTCAGAAAGTAGTGCTATACACTGCCCACAACAGTGCCAAACCGTGCCGTCCACACAGTGCCCGAATAATGCCACCAAATAGTGCTCAGAAAGTAGTACTATACACTGCCCACAACACTGCCAAACCGTGCCGTCCACACAGTGCCCGAATAATGCCACCAAATAGTGCTCAGAAAGTAGTGCTATACAATGCCCACAACAGTGCCAAACCGTGCCATCTGCACAGTGCCCGAATAATGCCACCAAATAGTGCTCAGAAAGTAGTGCTATACACTGCCCACAACACCGCCAAACCATGCCGTCCACACAGTGCCCGAATAATGCCACCAAATAGTGCTCAGAAAGTAGTGCTATACAATGCCCACAACACCGCCAAACCATGCCGTCCACACAGTGCCACGAATAATACCACCAAATAGTGCTCAGAAAATAGTGCGATACAAAGCCCACAACACCGCCAAACCATGCCTTCCACACAGTGCCCGAATAATACCACCAAATAGTGCTCAGAAAGTAGTGCTATACAATGCCCACAACACCGCCAAACCGTGCCATCCACACAGTGCCCGAATAATGCCACCAAATAGTGCTCAGAAAATAGTGCTATACAATGCCAACAACACCGCCAAACCGTGCCGTTCACACAGTGCCTAAATAATGCCGCCAAATAGTGCTTAGAAAATAGTGCTATACACTGCCCACAACACCGCCAAACCGTGCCGTCCACACAGTGCCCGAATAATGCCACCAAATAGTGCTCAGAAAATAGTGCTATACACTGCCCACAACACCGCCAAACCGTGCCGTCCACACAGTGCCTGAATAATGCCACCAAATAGTGCTCAGAAAGTAGTGCTATACACTGCCCACAACACTGCCAAACCGTGCCGTCCACACAGTGCCCGAATAATACCACCAAATAGTGCTCAGAAAATAGTGCTATACACTGCCCACAACACTGCCAAACCGTGCCATCCACAAAGTGCCCGAATAATGCCACCAAATAGTGCTCAGAAAATAGTGCTATACAATGCCCATAACAGTGCCAAACCATGCCGTCCACACAGTGCCACGAATAATACCACCAAATAGTGCTCAGAAAATAGTGCTATACACTGCCCACAACACTGCCAAACCGTGCCGTCCACACAGTGCCACGAATAATACCACCAAATACTGCTCAGAAAGTAGTGCTATACACTGCCCACAACACCGCCAAACTGTGTCGTCCACACAGTGCCACGAATAATACCACCAAATAGTGCTCAGAAAGTAGTGCTATACACTGCCCACAACACCGCCAAACCGTGCCGTCCACACAGTGCCCGAATAATGCCACCAAATAGTGCTCAGAAAGTAGTGCTATACACTGCCCACAACACCGCCAAACCGTGACATCCACACAGTGCCCGAATAATGCCACCAAATAGTGCTCAGAAAGTAGTGCTATACACTGCCCACAACACCGCCAAACCGTGCCGTCCACACAGTGCCACGAATAATGCCGCCAAATAGTGCTCAGAAAATAGTGCTATACACTGCCCACAACACCGCCAAACTGTGCCGTCCACACAGTGCCACGAATAATACCACCAAATAGTGCTCAGAAAGTAGTGCTATACAATGCCCACAACACTGCCAAACCGTGCCATCCGCACAGTGCCCGAATAATGCCACCAAATAGTGCTCAGAAAGTAGTGCTATACACTGCCCACAACACCGCCAAACCGTGCCGTCCACACAGTGCCACGAATAATGCCGCCAAATAGTGCTCAGAAAGTAGTGCTATACAATGCCCAGAACACCGCCAAACCGTGCCATCCACACAGTGCCCGAATAATGCCAACAAATAGTGCTCAGAAAGTAGTGCTATACAATGCCCACAACAGTGCCAAACCGTGCCATCCACACAGTGCCTGAATAATGCCACCAAATAGTGCTCAGAAAATAGTGCTATACAATGCCCACAACACCGCCAAACCGTGCCGTCCACACAGTGCCCGAATAATACCACCAAATAGTGCTCAGAAAGTAGCGCTTTACAATGCCCACAACACCGCCAAACCGTGCCGTCCACACAGTGCCTGAATAATACCAAATAGTGCTCAGAAAGTAGTGCTATACACTGCCCACAACACTGCCAAACCGTGCCGTCCACACAGTGCCCGAATAATGCCAAATAGTGCTCAGAAAATAGTGCTATACAATGCCCATAACAGTGCCAAACCATGCCGTCCACACAGTGCCTGAATAATACCACCAAATAGTGCTCAGAAAGTAGTGCTATACACTGCCCACAACACTGCCAAACCGTGCCGTCCACACAGTGCCCGAATATTGCCACCAAATAGTGCTCAGAAAATAGTGCTATACACTGCCCATAACAGTGCCAAACCATGCCGTCCACACAGTGCCACGAATAATACCACCAAATAGTGCTCAGAAAGTAGCGCTTTACAATGCCCACAACACCGCCAAACCGTGCCGTCCACACAGTGCCTGAATAATACCACCAAATAGTGCTCAGAAAGTAGTGCTATACAATGCCCACAACACTGCCAAACCGTGCCGTCCACACAGTGCCTGAATAATGCCACCAAATAGTGCTCAGAAAGTAGTGCTATACACACTGCCCACAACACTGCCAAACCGTGCCGTCCACACAGTGCCCGAATAATGCCACCAAATAGTGCTCAGAAAATAGTGCTATACAATGCCCATAACAGTGCCAAACCATGCCGTCCACACAGTGCCTGAATAATACCACCAAATAGTGCTCAGAAAATAGTGCTATACACTGCCCACAACACTGCCAAACCGTGCCATCCACACAGTGCCCGAATAATGCCACCAAATAGTGCTCAGAAAATAGTGCTATACAATGCCCACAACACTGCCAAACCGTGCCGTCCACACAGTGCCCGAATAATAGCACCAAATAGTGCTCAGAAAGTAGTGCTATACACTGCCCACAACACCGCCAAACCGTGCCGTCCACACAGTGCCACGAATAATACCACCAAATAGTGCTCAGAAAGTAGTGCTATACAATGCCCACAACACTGCCAAACCGTGCCATCCGCACAGTGCCCGAATAATGCCACCAAATAGTGCTCAGAAAGTAGTGCTATACACTGCCCACAACACCGCCAAACCGTGCCGTCCACACAGTGCCTGAATAATACCACCAAATAGTGCTCAGAAAGTAGTGCTATACAATGCCCACAACACCGCCAAACCGTGCCGTCCACACAGTGCCCGAATAATACCACCAAATAGTGCTCAGAAAGTAGTGCTATACAATGCCCAGAACACTGCCAAACCGTGCAGTCCACACAGTGCCCGAATAATACCACCAAATAGTGCTCAGAAAGTAGTGCTATACAATGCCCAGAACACCGCCAAACCGTGCCGTCCACACAGTGCCCGAATAATGCCACCAAATAGTGCTCAGAAAGTAGTGCTATACAATGCCCACAACACTGCCAAACCGTGCCGTCCACACAGTGCCTGAATAATGCCACCAAATAGTGCTCAGAAAATAGCGCTTTACAATGCCCACAACACCGCCAAACCGTGCCGTCCACACAGTGCCCGAATAATACCACCAAATAGTGCTCAGAAAGTAGTGCTATACACTGCCCACAACACTGCCAAACCATGCCGTCTACACAGTGCCCGAATAATGCCACCAAATAGTGCTCAGAAAGTAGTGCTATACACTGCCCACAACACTGCCAAACCGTGCCATCCACACAGTGCCCGAATAATGCCACCAAATAGTGCTCAGAAAGTAGTGCTATACAATGCCCACAACACCGCCAAACCGTGCCGTTCACACAGTGCCCGAATAATGCCACCAAATAGTGCTCAGAAAGTAGTGCTATACACTGCCCACAACACCGCCAAACTGTGTCGTCCACACAGTGCCTGAATAATGCCACCAAATAGTGCTCAGAAAGTAGTGCTATACACTTCCCACAACACCGCCAAACTGTGCCGTCCACACAGTGCCCGAATAATGCCACCAAATAGTGCTCAGAAAATAGTGCTATACACTGCCCACAACAGTGCCAAACCGTGCCGTCCACACAGTGTCCGATTAATACCACCAAATAGTGCTCAGAAAGTAGTGCTATACAATGCCCACAACACTGCCAAACCGTGCCGTCCACACAGTGCCTGAATAATACCACCAAATAGTGCTCAGAAAGTAGTGATATACAATGCCCAGAACACTGCCAAACCGTGCCGTCCACACAGTGCCCGAATAATACCACCAAATACTGCTCAGAAAGTAGTACTATACACTGCCCACAACACTGCCAAACCATGCCGTCCACACAGTGCCCGAATAATGCCACCAAATAGTGCTCAGAAAGTAGTGCTATACACTGCCCACAACACCGCCAAACTGTGCCGTCCACACAGTGCCCGAATAATGACACCAAATAGTGCTCAGAAAGTAGTGCTATACACTGCCCACAACACTGCCAAACCGTGCCATCCACACAGTGCCTGAATAATGCCACCAAATAGTGCTCAGAAAATAGTGCTATACACAGCCCACAACACTGCCAAACCGTGCCGTCCACACAGTGCCCGAATAATGCCACCAAATAGTGCTCAGAAAATAGTGCTATACACTGCCCATAACAGTGCCAAACCATGCCGTCCACACAGTGCCACGAATAATACCACCAAATAGTGCTCAGAAAGTAGCGCTTTACAATGCCCACAACACCGCCAAACCGTGCCGTCCACACAGTGCCTGAATAATACCACCAAATACTGCTCAGAAAGTAGTGCTATACACTGCCCACAACACCGCCAAACCGTGCCATCCACACAGTGCCTGAATAATGCCACCAAATAGTGCTCAGAAAGTAGTGCTATACAATGCCCACAACACTGCCAAACCGTGCCGTCCACACAGTGCCTGAATAATGCCACCAAATAGTGCTCAGAAAGTAGTGCTATACAATGCCCACAACACCGCCAAACCGTGCCGTCCACACAGTGCCTGAATAATACCACCAAATAGTGCTCAGAAAGTAGTGCTATACAATGCCCACAACACTGCCAAACCGTGCCGTCCACACAGTGCCTGAATAATGCCACCAAATAGTGCTCAGAAAGTAGTGCTATACACACTGCCCACAACACTGCCAAACCGTGCCGTCCACACAGTGCCCGAATAATGCCACCAAATAGTGCTCAGAAAATAGTGCTATACAATGCCCATAACAGTGCCAAACCATGCCATCCACACAGTGCCTGAATAATGCCACCAAATAGTGCTCAGAAAATAGTGCTATACACTGCCCACAACACTGCCAAACCGTGCCATCCACACAGTGCCCGAATAATGCCACCAAATAGTGCTCAGAAAGTAGTGCTATACAATGCCCACAACACTGCCAAACCGTGCCGTCCACACAGTGCCTGAATAATGCAACCAAATAGTGCTCAGAAAATAGCGCTTTACAATGCCCACAACACCGCCAAACCGTGCCGTCCACACAGTGCCCGAATAATACCACCAAATAGTGCTCAGAAAGTAGTGCTATACACTGCCCACAACACTGCCAAACCATGCCGTCTACACAGTGCCCGAATAATGCCACCAAATAGTGCTCAGAAAGTAGTGCTATACACTGCCCACAACACTGCCAAACCGTGCCATCCACACAGTGCCCGAATAATGCCAAATAGTGCTCAGAAAGTAGTGCTATACAATGCCCACAATACCGCCAAACCGTGCCGTTCACACAGTGCCCGAATAATGCCACCAAATAGTGCTCAGAAAGTAGTGCTATACACTGCCCACAACACCGCCAAACTGTGTCGTCCACACAGTGCCTGAATAATGCCACCAAATAGTGCTCAGAAAGTAGTGCTATACACTTCCCACAACACCGCCAAACTGTGCCGTCCACACAGTGCCCGAATAATGCCACCAAATAGTGCTCAGAAAATAGTGCTATACACTGCCCACAACAGTGCCAAACCGTGCCGTCCACACAGTGTCCGAATAATACCACCAAATAGTGCTCAGAAAGTAGTGCTATACAATGCCCACAACACTGCCAAACCGTGCCGTCCACACAGTGCCTGAATAATACCACCAAATAGTGCTCAGAAAGTAGTGCTATACAATGCCCAGAACACTGCCAAACCGTGCCGTCCACACAGTGCCCGAATAATACCACCAAATACTGCTCAGAAAGTAGTACTATACACTGCCCACAACACTGCCAAACCATGCCGTCCACACAGTGCCCGAATAATGCCACCAAATAGTGCTCAGAAAGTAGTGCTATACACTGCCCACAACACCGCCAAACTGTGCCGTCCACACAGTGCCCGAATAATGACACCAAATAGTGCTCAGAAAGTAGTGCTATACACTGCCCACAACACCGCCAAACCGTGCCGTTCACACAGTGCCCGAATAATGCCACCAAATAGTGCTCAGAAAGTAGTGCTATACACTGCCCACAACACCGCCAAACCGTGCCATCCACACAGTGCCCGAATAATGCCACCAAATAGTGCTCAGAAAGTAGTGCTATACAATGCCCAGAACACTGCCAAACCGTGCCGTCCACACAGTGCCCGAATAATGCCACCAAATAGTGCTCAGAAAGTAGTGCTATACAATGCCCACAACACCGCCAAACCATGCCATCCACACAGTGCCTGAATAATACCACCAAATAGTGCTCAGAAAGTAGTGCTATACAATGCCCACAACACTGCCAAACCGTGCCATCCGCACAGTGCCTGAATAATGCCACCAAATAGTGCTCAGAAAGTAGTGCTACACAATGCCCACAACACCGCCAAACCGTGCCGTCCACACAGTGCCCGAATAATACCACCAAATAGTGCTCAGAAAGTAGTGCTATACAATGCCCACAACACCGCCAAACCATGCCATCCGCACAGTGCTCGAATAATGCCACCAAATAGTGCTCAGAAAGTAGTGCTATACACTGCCCACAACACCGCCAAACCGTGCCGTCCACACAGTGCCACGAATAATGCCGCCAAATAGTGCTCAGAAAGTAGTGCTATACAATGCCCAGAACACCGCCAAACCATGCCATCCACACAGTGCCCGAATAATACCACCAAATAGTGCTCAGAAAGTAGTGCTATACAATGCCCACAACAGTGCCAAACCGTGCCATCCACACAGTGCCTGAATAATGCCACCAAATAGTGCTCAGAAAATAGTGCTATACACTGCCCACAACACTGCCAAACCGTGCCGTCCACACAGTGCCCGAATAATGCCACCAAATAGTGCTCAGAAAATAGTGCTATACAATGCCCATAACAGTGCCAAACCGTGCCATCCACACAGTGCCCGAATAATACCACCAAATAGTGCTCAGAAAGTAGTGCTATACAATGCCCATAACACCGCCAAACCGTGCCATCCACACAGTGCCCGAATAATACCACCAAATAGTGCTCAGAAAATAGTGCTATACAATGCCCATAACACCGCCAAACCGTGCCGTCCACACAGTGCCTGAATAATACCACCAAATAGTGCTCAGAAAGTAGTGCTATACAATGCCCACAACACTGCCAAACCGTGCCATCCACACAGTGCCTGAATAATGCCACCAAATAGTGCTCAGAAAATAGTGCTATACAATGCCCATAACAGTGCCAAACCGTGCCATCCGCACAGTGCCCGAATAATGCCACCAAATAGTGCTCAGAAAATAGTGCTATACACTGCCCACAACACCGCCAAACTGTGCCGTCCACACAGTGCCACGAATAATGCCGCCAAATAGTGCTCAGAAAGTAGTGCTATACAATGCCCAGAACACCGCCAAACCGTGCCGTCCACACAGTGCCTGAATAATACCACCAAATAGTTCTCAGAAAGTAGTGCTATACAATGCCCACAACACCGCCAAACCGTGCCGTCCACACAGTGCCCGAATAATACCACCAAATAGTGCTCAGAAAGTAGTGCTATACAATGCCCACAACACTGCCAAACCGTGCCGTCCACACAGTGCCCGAATAATACCACCAAATAGTGCTCAGAAAGTAGTGCTATACAATGCCCACAACACTGCCAAACCGTGCCGTCCACACAGTGCCTGAATAATGCCACCAAATAGTGCTCAGAAAATAGCGCTTTACAATGCCCACAACACCGCCAAACCGTGCCGTCCACACAGTGCCCGAATAATACCACCAAATAGTGCTCAGAAAGTAGTGCTATACACTGCCCACAACACTGCCAAACCATGCCGTCCACACAGTGCCCGAATAATGCCACCAAATAGTGCTCAGAAAGTAGTGCTATACACTGCCCACAACACTGCCAAACCGTGCCATCCACACAATGCCTGAATAATGCCACCAAATAGTGCTCAGAAAGTAGTGCTATACAATGCCCACAACACTGCTAAACCGTGCCGTCCACACAGTGCCCGAATAATACCACCAAATAGTGCTCAGAAAGTAGTACTATACACTGCCCACAACACTGCCAAACCATGCCGTCCACACAGTGCCCGAATAATGCCACCAAATAGTGCTCAGAAAGTAGTGCTATACACTGCCCACAACACTGCCAAACCGTGCCGTTCACACAGTGCCCGAATAATACCACCAAATAGTGCTCAGAAAGTAGTGCTATACAATGCCCACAACACCGCCAAACCGTGCCGTCCACACAGTGCCCGAATAATACCACCAAATAGTGCTCAGAAAATAGTGCTATACAATGCCCATAACAGTGCCAAACCGTGCCGTCCACACAGTGCCTGAATAATGCCACCAAATAGTGCTCAGAAAATAGCGCTTTACAATGCCCACAACACCGCCAAACCGTGCCGTCCACACAGTGCCCGAATAATACCACCAAATAGTGCTCAGAAAGTAGTGCTATACACTGCCCACAACACTGCCAAACCATGCCGTCCACACAGTGCCCGAATAATGCCACCAAATAGTGCTCAGAAAGTAGTGCTATACACTGCCCACAACACTGCCAAACCGTGCCATCCACACAATGCCTGAATAATGCCACCAAATAGTGCTCAGAAAGTAGTGCTATACAATGCCCACAACACTGCCAAACCGTGCCGTCCACACAGTGCCCGAATAATACCACCAAATAGTGCTCAGAAAGTAGTACTATACACTGTCCACAACACTGCCAAACCATGCCGTCCACACAGTGCCCGAATAATGCCACCAAATAGTGCTCAGAAAGTAGTGCTATACACTGCCCACAACACTGCCAAACCGTGCCGTTCACACAGTGCCCGAATAATGCCATCAAATAGTGCTCAGAAAATAGTGCTATACAATGCCCATAACAGTGCCAAACCATGCCGTCCACACAGTGCCCGAATATTGACACCAAATAGTGCTCAGAAAGTAGTGCTATACACTGCCCACAACACCGCCAAACCGTGCCGTTCACACAGTGCCCGAATAATGCCATCAAATAGTGCTCAGAAAGTAGTGCTATACAATGCCCACAACACCGCCAAACCGTGCCGTCCACACAGTGCCCGAATAATGCCACCAAATAGTGCTCAGAAAGTAGTGCTATACACTGCCCACAACACCGCCAAACCGTGCCATCCACACAGTGCCCGAATAATGCCACCAAATAGTGCTCAGAAAGTAGTGCTATACAATGCCCAGAACACTGCCAAACCGTGCCGTCCACACAGTGCCCGAATAATGCCACCAAATAGTGCTCAGAAAGTAGTGCTATACAATGCCCACAACACTGCCAAACCGTGCCATCCACACAGTGCCCGAATAATGCCACCAAATAGAGCTCAGAAAGTAGTGCTATACAATGCCCACAACACTGCCAAACCATGCCGTCCACACAGTGCCCGAATAATACCACCAAATAGTGCTCAGAAAGTAGTGCTATACAATGCCCACAACACTGCCAAACCGTGCCGTCCACACAGTGCCTGAATAATACCACCGAATAGTGCTCAGAAAGTAGTGCTATACAATGCCCACAACACCGCCAAACCGTGCCGTCCACACAGTGCCTGAATAATGCCACCGAATAGTGCTCAGAAAGTAGTGCTATACAATGCCCACAACACCGACAAACCGTGCCGTCCACACAGTGCCCGAATAATACCACCTAATAGTGCTCAGAAAGTAGTGCTATACAATGCCCACAACACTGCCAAACCGTGCCGTCCACACAGTGCCTGAATAATACCACCGAATAGTGCTCAGAAAGTAGTGCTACACAATGCCCACAACACCGACAAACCGTGCCGTCCACACAGTGCCTGAATAATACCACCGAATAGTGCTCAGAAAGTAGTGCTATACAATGCCCACAACACTGCCAAACCGTGCCATCCACACAGTGACCGAATAATACCACCTAATAGTGCTCAGAAAGTAGTGCTATACAATGCCCACAACACCGCCAAACTGTGCCATCCACACAGTGCCCGAATAATACCACCTAATAGTGCACAGAAAGTAGTGCTATACAATGCCCACAACACTGCCAAACCGTGCCATCCACACAGTGACCGAATAATGCCACCAAATACTGCTCAGAAAGTAGTGCTATACACTGCCCACAACACCGCCAAACCGTGCCGTCCACACAGTGCCCGAATAATACCACCAAATAGTGCTCAGAAAGTAGTGCTATACAATGCCCACAACACTGCCAAACCGTGCCGTCCACACAGTGCCCGAATAATACCACCAAATAGTGCTCAGAAATTAGTGCTATACAATGCCCACAACACCGCCAAACCGTGCCGTCCACACAGTGCCCGAATAATACCACCAAATAGTGCTCAGAAAGTAGTACTATACACTGCCCACAACAGTGCCAAACCGTGCCGTCCACACAGTGCCTGAATAATACCACCAAATAGTGCTCAGAAAGTAGTGCTATACAATGCCCAGAACACCGCCAAACCGTGCCGTCCACACAGTGCCCGAATAATACCACCAAATAGTGCTCAGAAAGTAGTGCTATACACTGCCCACAACACCGCCAAACTGTGCCGTCCACACAGTGCCCGAATAATGACACCAAATAGTGCTCAGAAAGTAGTGCTATACAATGCCCACAACACCGCCAAACCGTGCCGTTCACACAGTGCCCGAATAATGCCATCAAATAGTGCTCAGAAAGTAGTGCTATACTCTGCCCACAACACCGCCAAACCGTGCCATCTGCACAGTGCCCGAATAATGCCACCAAATAGTGCTCAGAAAGTAGTGCTATACAATGCCCACAACACCGCCAAACCGTGCCGTCCACACAGTGCCTGAATAATGCCACCAAATAGTGCTCAGAAAGTAGTTCTATACACTGCCCACAACACCGCCAAACCGTGCCATCCACACAGTGCCCGAATAATACCACCAAATAGTGCTCAGAAAGTAGTGCTATACAATGCCCACAACACCGCCAAACCGTGCCGTCCACACAGTGCCTGAATAATGCCACCAAATAGTGCTCAGAAAGTAGTGCTATACAATGCCCACAACACTGCCAAACCGTGCCGTCCACACAGTGCCCGAATAATACCACCAAATAGTGCTCAGAAAGTAGTGCTATACAATGCCCACAACACTGCCAAACCGTGCCGTCCACACAGTGCCCAAATAATACCACCAAATAGTGCTCAGAAATTAGTGCTTTACAATGCCCACAACACCGCCAAACCGTGCCGTCCACACAGTGCCCGAATAATACCACCAAATAGTGCTCAGAAATTAGTGCTATACACTGCCCACAACACCGCCAAACCGTGCCGTCCACACAGTGCCCGAATAATACCACCAAATAGTGCTCAGAAAGTAGTACTATACAATGCCCACAACACTGCCAAACTGTGCCGTCCACACAGTGCCTGAATAATGCCACCAAATAGTGCTCAGAAAGTAGTACTATACAATGCCCACAACACCGCCAAACCGTGCCATCCACACAGTGCCCGAATAATGCCACCAAATAGTGCTCAGAAAGTAGTACTATACACTGCCCACAACAGTGCCAAACCGTGCCGTCCACACAGTGCCCGAATAATGCCACCAAATAGTGCTCAGAAAGTAGTACTATACACTGCCCACAACACTGCCAAACCGTGCCGTCCACACAGTGCCCGAATAATGCCACCAAATAGTGCTCAGAAAATAGTGCTATACAATGCCCACAACACCGCCAAACCGTGCCGTCCACACAGTGCCCGAATAATGCCACCAAATAGTGCTCAGAAAATAGTGCTATACACTGCCCACAACACTGCCAAACCGTGCCGTCCACACAGTGCCCGAATAACTATTTAGATATGCTGCCAGTCACTGCAGAGCTGTGTTTGTAATGTCGCCACAGCTCTGCTGCCTCCTCATGGGCGGTGACATCTCTGTGTGACCTGGTTGTGTGAGTCTTTTATTCGCATCTTCAGCCTCTGCATCAGGATTGCAGTAACATGTGCTGAAAGCTTCTTGTTAAGCCTCCTACACAGCTGTTTCTGTTTCAGTTGCTGACTGTATTTAGCTATATAGGAGATGACAATAATATTTGGTAGGATCGTTCCTCACCGTCCTGTAACCATAGAGAATCCCGGGCCTGGAAAAAGTGATGAGGGCGACGGGCGGTCCATGAAGATGGCAGCATCACATGTGTATGACCGCTATAATGCTGCCATATATACAACCCCTGGAGTGTCAACTGGAGGGCAGCAAGGAGGCCTCGGGGGGATCACCTGCTGCCAGATGTGGGGGAGACGGGGAGATGGCTCATGAATATAGTGTTTGTCAAGAACCTGCGGAAGATTTACTCCAAACCCAGAATGGGGAAATCTGCGACCACAAGAATTTCACCACCGATGATGTAACAGCTGACAGCGGCCATCACATCAGGAACAGCAGCTCTGAAGGCCCAACGCTTAACGAGGCCGTCACCGACTGACGGGGAGAACAACAGGGCCCAACCGGCAGCGAGGGGGTTAATGTAAGACTGTCTAGAAGGATTTAATCCTATCATTACTGACACTGAACTGACAGTGTAAACCTACTATAATACTGCCCCTATGTACAAGAATATAACTGCTATAATACTGCCCCTATATACAAGAATATAACTACTATAATACTGCCCCTATGTACAAGAATATAACTACTATAATACTGCCCCTATATACAAGAATATAACTACTATAATACTGCCCCTATGTACAAGACTATAACTACTATAATACTGCCCCTATATACAAGGATATATCTACTATAATACTGCTCCTATATACAAGAATATAACTACTATAATACTGCCCCCTATGTACAAGAATATAACTACTATAATACTGCCCCTATGTACAAGAATATAACTACTATAATACTGCCCCTATATACAAGAATATAACTGCTATAATACTGCCCCTATATACAAGACTATAACTACTATAATACTGCCCCCTATGTACAAGAATATAACTACTATAATACTGCCCCTATATACAAGAATATAACTACTATAATACTGCCCCTATATACAAGAATATAACTACTATAATACTGCCCCTATATACAAGAATATAACTACTATAATACTGCCCCTATATACAAGAATATAACTGCTATAATACTGCCCCTATATACAAGACTATAACTACTATAATACTGCCCCCTATGTACAAGAATATAACTACTATAATACTGCCCCTATGTACAAGAATATAACTACTATAATACTGCCCCTATATACAAGAATATAACTACTATAATACTGCCACTATATACAAGACTATAACTACTATAATACTGCCCCCTATGTACAAGAATATAACTACTATAATACTGCCCCTATATACAAGAATATAACTACTATAATACTGCCCCTATATACAAGACTATAACTACTATAATACTGCCCCCTATGTACAAGAATATAACTACTATAATACTGCCCCTATATACAAGAATATAACTACTATAATACTGCCCCCTATATACAAGAATATAACTACTATAATACTGCCCCTATATACAAGAATATAACTACTATAATACTGCCCCCTATATACAAGAATATAACTACTATAATACTACCCCTATATACAAGACTATAACTACTATAATACTGCCCCCTATGTACAAGAATATAACTACTATAATACTGCCCCTATATACAAGAATATAACTACTATAATACTGCCCCCTATATACAAGAATATAACTACTATAATACTGCCCCTATATACAAGAATATAACTACTATAATACTGCCCCTATATACAAGAATATAACTACTATAATACTGCCCCCTATATACAAGAATATAACTACTATAATACTGCCCCTATATACAAGACTATAACTACTATAATACTGCCCCCTATGTACAAGAATATAACTACTATAATACTGCCCCTATATACAAGAATATAACTACTATAATACTGCCCCTATATACAAGAATATAACTGCTATAATACTGCCCCCTATATACAAGAATATAACTACTATAATACTGCCCCTATATACAAGACTAACTACTATAATACTGCCCCCTATGTACAAGAATATAACTACTATAATACTGCCCCTATATACAAGAATATAACTACTATAATACTGCCCCTATATACAAGAATATAGCTACTATAATACTGCCCCTATATACAAGAATATAACTACTATAATACTTCCCCTATATAGAAGAATATAACTACTATAATACTGCCCCTATATACAAGAATATAACTACTATAATACTGCACCTATATACAAGAATATAACTACTATAATACTGCACATATATACAAGAATATAACTACTATAATACTGCCCCTATATACAAGAATATAACTACTATAATACTGCCCCTATATACAAGAATATAACTGCTATAATACTGCCCCTATATACAAGAATATAACTACTATAATACTGCTCCTATATACAAGAATATAACTGCTATAATACTGCCCCCTATATACAAGAATATAACTACTATAATACTGCCCCCTATGTACAAGAATATAACTACTATAATACTGCCCCCTATATACAAGAATATAACTACTATAATACTGCCCCTATATACAAGAATATAACTACTATAATAATGCCCCTATGTACAAGAATATAACTACTATAATACTGCCCCTATGTACAAGAATATAACTACTATAATACTGCTCCTATATACAAGAATATAACTGCTATAATACTGCTCCTATGTACAAGAATATAACTACTATAATACTGCTCCTATATACAAGAATATAACTACTATAATACTGCTCCTATATACAAGAATATAACTACTATAATACTGCCCCTATGTACAAGAATATAACTACTATAATACTGCCCCTGTATACAAGAATATAACTACTATAATACTGCTCCTATGTACAAGAATATAACTACTATAATACTGCTCCTATGTACAAGAATATAACTACTATAATACTGCTCCTATGTACAATAATATAACTACTATAATACTGCCCCTATATACAAGAATATAACTACTATAATACTGCCCCTATATACAAGAATATAACTACTATAATACTGCTCCTATGTACAAGAATATAACTACTATAATACTGCCCCCTATATACATGAATATAACTACTATAATACTGCCCCTATATACAAGAATATAACTACTATAATACTGCCCCTATATACAAGAATATAACTACTATAATACTGCCCCTATATACAAGAATATAACTACTATAATACTGCTCCCTATATACAAGAATATAACTACTATAATACTGCCCCTATATACAAGAATATAACTACTATAATACTGCCCCCTATATACAAGAATATAACTACTATAATACTGCCCCTATATACAAGAATATAACTACTGTAATACTGCCCCTATGTACAAGAATATAACTACTATAATACTGCTCCTATATACAAGAATATAACTACTATAATACTGCCCTTATATACAAGAATATAACTACTATAATACTGCCCCTATATACAAGAATATAACTACTATAATACTGCCCCTATATACAAGAATATAACTACTATAATACTGCCCCTATGTACAAGAATATAACTACTATAATACTGCCCCTATGTACAAGAATATAACTACTATAATACTGCTCCTATATACAAGAATATAACTGCTATAATACTGCTCCTATGTACAAGAATATAACTACTATAATACTGCCCCTATATACAAGAATATAACTACTATAATACTACCCCTATATACAAGAATATAACTACTATAATACTGCCCCTATATACAAGAATATAACTACTATAATACTGCTTCTATATACAAGAATATAACTACTATAATACTGCCCCTATATACAAGAATATAACTACTATAATACTGCCCCTATGTACAAGAATATAACTACTATAATACTGCCCCTGTATACAAGAATATAACTACTATAATACTGCTCCTATGTACAAGAATATAACTACTATAATACTGCTCCTATGTACAAGAATATAACTACTATAATACTGCTCCTATGTACAATAATATAACTACTATAATACTGCCCCTATATACAAGAATATAACTACTATAATACTGCCCCTATATACAAGAATATAACTACTATAATACTGCTCCTATGTACAAGAATATAACTACTATAATACTGCCCCCTATATACATGAATATAACTACTATAATACTGCTCCCTATATACAAGAATATAACTACTATAATACTGCCCCCTATATACAAGAATATAACTACTATAATACTGCCCCTATATACAAGAATATAACCACTATAATACTGCCCCTATATACAAGAATATAACTACTATAATACTGCCCCTATATACAAGAATATAACTACTATAATACTGCCCCCTATATACAAGAATATAACTACTATAATACTGCCCCTATATACAAGAATATAACTACTATAATACTGCCCCTATGTACAAGAATATAACTACTATAATACTGCCCCTATGTACAAGAATATAACTGCTATAATACTGCCCCTATGTACAAGAATATAACTACTATAATACTGCCCCCTGTGTACAAGAATATAACTACTATAATACTGACCCTATATACAAGAATATAACTACTATAATACTGCTCCTATATACAAGAATATAACTACTATAATACTGTCCCCTATGTACAAGAATATAACTACTATAATACTGCCCCTATGTACAAGAATATAACTACTATAATACTGCCCCCTATATACAAGAATATAACTACTATAATACTGCCCCTATGTACAAGAATATAACTACTATAATACTGCCCCTATGTACAAGAATATAACTACTATAATACTGCCCCTATGTACAAGAATATAACTACTATAATACTGCTCCTATATACAAGAATATAACTACTATAATACTGCCCCTATGTACAAGAATATAACTACTATAATACTGCCCCTATGTACAAGAATATAACTACTATAATACTGCTCCTATATACAAGAATATAACTACTATAATACTGCCCCTATATACAAGAATATAACTACTATAATACTGCCCCCTATATACAAGAATATAACTACTATAATACTGCCCCTATATACAAGAATATAACTACTATAATACTGCCCCTATATACAAGAATATAACTACTATAATACTGCCCCTATATACAAGAATATAACTACTATAATACTGCCCCTATATACAAGAATATAACTACTATAATACTACCCCTATATACAAGAATATAACTACTATAATACTGCCCCTATATACAAGAATATAACTACTATAATACTGCTCCTATGTACAAGAATATAACTACTATAATACTGCCCCCTATATACATGAATATAACTACTATAATACTGCCCCTATATACAAGAATATAACTACTATAATACTGCCCCTATATACAAGAATATAACTACTATAATACTGCCCCTATATACAAGAATATAACTACTATAATACTGCCCCTATATACAAGAATATAACTACTATAATACTGCTCCTATTTACAAGAATATAACTACTATAATACTGCCCCCTATATACAAGAATATAACTACTATAATACTGCCCCTATATACAAGAATATTACTACTATAATACTGCCCCTATATACAAGAATATAACTACTATAATACTGCCCCCTATATACAAGAATATAACTACTATAATACTGCCCCCTATGTACAAGAATATAACTACTATTATACTTCCCCCTATGTACAAGAATATAACTACTATAATACTGCCCCTATATACAAGAATATAACTACTATAATACTGCCCCCTATGTACAAGAATATAACTACTATAATACTGCCCCCTATATACAAGAATATAACTACTATAATACTGCTCCCTATATACAAGAATATAACTACTATAATACTGCTCCTATGTACAAGAATATAACTATTATAATACTGCTGCTATATACAAGAATATAACTACTATAATACTGCCCCCTATATACAAGAATATAACTACTATTATACTTCCCCCTATGTACAAGAATATAACTACTATAATACTGCTCCTATGTACAAGAATATAACTACTATTATACTTCCCCCTATGTACAAGAATATAACTACTATAATACTGCCCCTATATACAAGAATATAACTACTATAATACTGCCCCCTATATACAAGAATATAACTACTATAATACTGCCCCTATATACAAGAATATAACTACTATAATACTGCCCCTATGTACAAGAATATAACTACTATTATACTTCCCCCTATGTACAAGAATATAACTACTATAATACTGCCCCTATATACAAGAATATAACTACTATTATACTGCCCCCTATGTACAAGAATATAACTACTATTATACTTCCCCCTATATACAAGAATATAACTACTATAATACTGCCCCTATATACAAGAATATAACTACTATAATACTGCCCCTATGTACAAGAATATAACTACTATTATACTGCCCCCTATGTACAAGAATATAACTACTATTATACTTCCCCCTATGTACAAGAATATAACTACTATAATACTGCCCCCTATATACAAGAATATAACTACTATAATACTGCCCCCTATATACAAGAATATAACTACTATAATACTGCCCCCTATATACAAGAATATAACTACTATTATACTTCCCCCTATGTACAAGAATATAACTACTATAATACTGCTCCTATGTACAAGAATATAACTACTATTATACTTCCCCCTATATACAAGAATATAACTACTATAATACTGCTCCTATGTACAAGAATATAACTACTATAATACTGCCCCCTATATACAAGAATATAACTACTATAATACTGCCCCTATATACAAGAATATAACTACTATAATACTGCCCCCTATGTACAAGAATATAACTACTATTATACTTCCCCCTATATACAAGAATATAACTACTATAATACTGCCCCCTATGTACAAGAATATAACTACTATTATACTTCCCCCTATGTACACGAATATAACTACTATAATACTGCCCCCTATATACAAGAATATAACTACTATAATACTGCCCCCTATATACAAGAATATAACTACTATAATACTGCCCCCTATATACAAGAATATAACTACTATAATACTGCCCCCTATATACAAGAATATAACTACTATTATACTTCCCCCTATGTACAAGAATATAACTACTATAATACTTCCCCCTATGTACAAGAATATAACTACTATAATACTGCCCCTATATACAAGAATATAACTACTATAATACTGCCCCTATATACAAGAATATAACTACTATAATACTGCTCCTATATACAAGAATATAACTACTATAATACTGCTCCTATATACAAGAATATAACTACTATAATACTGCTCCTATATACAAGAATATAACTACTATAATACTGCCCCTATATACAAGAATATAACTACTATAATACTGCTCCTATATACAAGAATATAACTACTATAATACTGCTCCTATATACAAGAATATAACTACTATAATACTGCCCCTATATACAAGAATATAACTACTATAATACTGCCCCTATATACAAGAATATAACTACTATAATACTGCCCCTATATACAAGAATATAACTACTATAATACTGCCCCCTATGTACAAGAATATAACTACTATAATACTGCTCCTATATACAAGAATATAACTACTATAATACTGCTCCTATATACAAGAATATAACTACTATAATACTGCCCCTATATACAAGAATATAACTACTATAATACTGCCCCCTATGTACAAGAATATAACTACTATAATACTGCTCCCTATATACAAGAATATAACTACTATAATACTGTCCCCTATATACAAGAATATAACTACTATAATACTGCCCCTATATACAAGAATATAACTACTATAATACTGCCCCTATGTACAAGAATATAACTACTATAATACTGCCCCTATATACAAGAATATAACTACTATAATACTGCCCCTATATACAAGAATATAACTACTATAATACTGCCCCCTATATACAAGAATATAACTACTATAATACTGCCCCTATATACAAGAATATAACTACTATAATACTGCCCCTATATACAAGAATATAACTACTATAATACTGCCCCTATATACAAGAATATAACTACTATAATACTGCCCCTATATACAAGAATATAACTACTATAATACTGCCCCTATGTACAAGAATATAACTACTATAATACTGCCCCTATATACAAGAGTATAACAACTATAATACTGCCCCCTATGTACAAGAATATCACTACTATAATACTGCTCCTATATACAAGAATATAACTACTATAATACTGCTCCTATATACAAGAATATAACTACTATAATACTGCCCCTATGTACAAGAATATAACTACTATAATACTGCTCCCTATATACAAGAATATAACTACTATAATACTGCCCCCTATATACAAGAATATAACTACTATAATACTGCTCCTATATACAAGAATATAACTACTATAATACTGCTCCCTATATACAAGAATATAACTACTATAATACTGTCCCCTATATACAAGAATATAACTACTATAATACTGCCCCCTATAAACAAGAATATAACTACTATAATACTGCCCCTATATACAAGACTATAACTACTATAATACTGCCCCTATATACAAGACTATAACTACTATAATACTGCCCCTGTGTATAATCCTCCTGTCACACTGCGGTGTGGAGTGTGTGGCGGTTTATTCTTGGTGTTTCTGTACGGTATTAGTATGATTTATGTCCTGCGCTGAGCGTGCGCCCCACGTCCTCGCGTCCTCCATGCTCGCGCCCCTCTCGTCCTCGCGTCCTCCATGCTCGCGCCCCTCTCGTCCTCGCGTCCTCCATGCTCGCGCCCCTCTCGTCCTCGCGTCCTCCATGCTCGCGCCCCTCTCGTCCTCGCGTCCTCCATGCTCGCGCCCCTCTCGTCCTCGCGTCCTCCATGCTCGCGCCCCTCTCCGCAGCGTCCTCCATGCTCGCGCCCCTCTCGTCCTCGCGTCCTCCATGCTCGCGCCCCTCTCGTCCTCGCGTCCTCCATGCTCGCGCCCATCTCCGCAGCGTCCTCCATGCTCGCGCCCCTCTCGTCCTCGCGTCCTCCATGCTCGCGCCCCTCTCCGCAGCGTGCTGATGCTGATGGATCCTGTTCTCGCTGCTGCTCGGCTTCTCTCACATTCCGGTGATTATATTTGTATAAATGACATTTTTTTTTTTTAAATTTCAATTTATCGCTTTTCCCTTTAACCCTCTCAGGGGCCTCTTAAAGGGGCAGTGCTGATTTGTTTCTTTTGACTTCTCCTGGATCATAAATCCTATTTCTTGACGATTTGGCGGATCCGTCCCCGTCTGTCCGCGCCGCTGCGGCTATGGCCATGGGGTAAGTGGCTCTCAGAGTGTTAAGTCTCGAGCGCTAAGATGTCTCTTCCAGAACTTTCCAAACAATTTACACAATATGGATGTCATTTAGAAGACGTACGGTTTCCAGGCTCCGCCATGAGACAGGCGTGCGGTATCTGCTCTATCCGCCCCATTTGTGTCATCCGCATTGTGCAGATGGAGCAGAGTGTGTTGTAATGAATGATGCGCCGGCCGTACTGGCTGTCACCCAGCTTTCCCGGGGCAGTGTACGGTATACGCGCTTCTATACATATATCTCCTATAATCTTTTTGCCCTTTGACACATGACCTTTAACCTGAAGGTCGCAGATCACAAACCACCGAGCACATTATCCCCTTTGATAGATTATATGATCATATGAGCCCCCACATAGGCCCCTATATACAGTATGAGCCCCCACATAGCCCCCTATATACAGTATGAGCCCCCACATAGGCCCCTATATACAGTATGAGCCCCCACATAGCCCCCTATATACTGTATGAGCCCCCACATAGCCCCCTGTATACTGTATGAGCCCCCACATAGCCCCCTATATACTGTATGAGCCCCCACATAGCCCCCTATATACAGTATGAGCCCCCACATAGCCCCCTATATACAGTATGAGCCCCCACATAGTCCCCTATATACAGTATGAGCCCCCACATAGTCCCCTATATACAGTATGAACCCACACAAAGCCCCCTATATACAGTACAAGCCCCCTATATACAGTATGAGCCCCCACATCAGCCCCTATATACAGTATGAGCCCCCACATCAGCCCCTATATACAGTATCAGCCCCCCACATAGCCCCCTATATACAATATGAGCCCTCACATAGCCTCCTATATACAGTATGAGCCCCCACATAGGCCCCTATATACAGTATGAGCCCCAACATAGCCCCCTATATACAGTATGAGCCCTCACATAGCCTCCTATATACAATATGAGCCCTCACATAGCCTCCTATATACAGTATGAACCCACACAAAGCCCCCTATATACAGTACAAGCCCCCTATATACAGTATGAGGCCTCACATAGCCCCCTATATACAGTATGAGCCCCACATAGCCCCCTATATACAGTATGAGCCCTCACATAGCCTCCTATATACAGTATGAGCCCCCACATAGGCCCCTATATACAGTATGAGCCCCAACATAGCCCCCTATATACAGTATGAGCCCTCACATAGCCTCCTATATACAATATGAGCCCTCACATAGCCTCCTATATACAGTATGAACCCACACAAAGCCCCCTATATACAGTACAAGCCCCCTATATACAGTATGAGCCCTCACATAGCCCCCTATATACAGTATGAGCCCCCACATAGCCTCCTATATACAGTATGAGCCCCCACATAGCCCCCTATATACAGTATGAGCCCCCACATAGCTTCCTATATACAGTATGAGCCCCCACATAGCCTCCTATATACAGTATGAACCCACACAAAGCCCCCTATATACAGTACAAGCCCCCTATATACAGTATGAGGCCCCACATAGCCCCCTATATACAGTATGAGCCCCACATAGCCCCCTATATACAGTATGAGCCCCCACATAGCCCCCTATATACAGTATGAGCCCCCACATAGCCTCCTATATACAGTATGAGCCCCCACATAGCCTCCTATATACAGTATGAACCCACACAAAGCCCCCTATATACAGTACAAGCCCCCTATATACAGTATGAGGCCCCACATAGCCCCCTATATACAGTATGAGCCCCACATAGCCCCCTATATACAGTATGAGCCCCCACATAGCCTCCTATATACAGTATGAGCCCTCACAGCCTCCTATATACAGTATGAGCCCCCACATAGCCTCCTATATACAGTATGAGCCCCCACATAGCCTCCTATATACAGTATGAACCCACACAAAGCCCCCTATATACAGTACAAGCCCCCTATATACAGTATGAGGCCCCACATAGCCCCCTATATACAGTATGAGCCCCCACATAGCCTCCTATATACAGTATGAGCCCCACATAGCCTCCTATATACAGTATGAGCCCTCACAGCCTCCTATATATAGAGTATGAGCCCCCACATAGCCCCCTATATACAGTATGAGCCCCCACATAGCCCCCTATATACAGTATGAGCCCCACATAGCCACCTATTATGATCCGGAACCATGGAAGATCACCACAAATCATTGGCAAAAAGGTGACAAGAGCATTGGCAACTAATCTGGCCGCCATCCCCTTACTAACAAACACAACTAGAAGTAGCCGAGGGGTGAACTAACATCCTGTGCACCGCGAACCCAGCCGGAGAACTAACTATCCTAAAGGTAGGAAAGATGAATAACTCTCTGCCTCAGAAAATAGACAAGAATAGCAAGCCCCCCACATTCAAAGACTGCGGTGATATAGGAAAAACACAATACACAGGTAGATGACAGGATTAGCAAAAGGTGAGGCCCCCGCTGACTAAAATAGGAAAGGACAGGAAAGGGGCTGATGGTAGCCAGAGAAAAACCCTGCAAAATACCAACTTCCTGATAGTACAAAAAGGCCCTCAGATCGCTCGATCTGAACTCCGTCCTATACCAGGCGCCCTTGTCATACCAATGAACAGAAAACAAGAATCATAAAAAAGTCAACAAGCCACAAACACATGGACCCAAAGGAGCTATACTCCACACAGAACTGCAGGGAGTTCCCCAACAATCCACTGAGGGGGAAAATCCCTGGAAGGAAATAAACTGAAACCAACCACAGCAAATGACAAACCCAGATAAGCAAAAGAACCAGGCAATAAATAAAGAGCAAGCACTTATCTGGAGTGGATGTGGTGTAGAGCAGGATTAAGCAGGCTGGTGATACAAAGAACAACTGACATCCGGCAACAGCCTGCAATCAGACCAGGACTTAAATAAGCAGAGAGTTAGCAAAGGAAACACCCACTGCACAACACACCTGATCTCTGTCCAAACCCTTCCTGGCCACCAGAGGGAGCCTCCCAGCAGCCAAGACATAACTAACATTCACAACAGTCACCTATATACAGTATGAGCCCCCACATAGCCACTATATATAGTATGAGCCCCACATAGCCTCCTATATACAGTATGAGCCCCACATAGTCCCCTATATACAGTATGAGCCCCACATAGCCTCCTATATACAGTATGAGCCCCACATAGTCCCCTATATACAGTATGAGTCCCCACATAGCCTCCTATATACAGTATGAGCCCCACATAGCCACTATATATAGTATGAGCCCCACATAGCCTCCTATATACAGTATGAGCCCCACATAGTCCCCTATATACAGTATGAGGCCCCACATAGCCTCCTATATACAGTATGAGCCCCCACATAGCCACTATATATAGTATGAGCCCCACATAGCCTCCTATATACAGCATGAGACCCCACATAGCCTACTATATACAGTATGATCCCCCACATAGCCCTCTATGTACAGTATGATCCCCACATAGCCCCCTATATACAGTATGAGTCCCCACATAGCCTCCTATATACAGTATGAGCCCCACATAGCCACTATATACAGTATGAGCCCCACATAGCCCTCTATGTACAGTATGATCCCCACATAGCCTCCTATATACAGTATGAACCCCACATAGCCACTATATACAGTATGAGCCCCACATAGCCCTCTATGTACAGTATGATCCCCACATAGTCCCCTATATACAGTATGAGCCCCACATAGCCACTATATACAGTATGAGCCCCACATAGCCTCCTATATACAGTATGAGCCCCCACATAGCCTCCTATATACAGTATGAGCCCCCACACGGCCTCCTATGTACAGTATGAGAACCCACATAGCCTCCTATATACAGTATGAGCCCCACATAGCCTCTAATATACAGTATGAGCCCCCACATAGCCTCCTATATACAGTATGAGCCCCCACACGGCCTCCTATATACATTATGAGCCCCCACATAGCCTCCTATATACAGTATGAGCCCCACATAGCCCTCTATATACAGTATGAGCCCCACATAGCCCTCTATATACAGTATGATCCCCACATAGTCCCCTATATACAGTATGAGTCCCCACATAGCCTCCTATATACAGTATGAGCCCCACATAGCCACTATATACAGTATGAGCCCCACATAGCCTCCTATATACAGTATGAGCCCCCACATAGCCTCCTATATACAGTATGAGCCCCCACACGGCCTCCTATATACAGTATGAGCCTCACATAGCCACTATATACAGTATGAGCCCAACATAGCCTCCTATATACAGTATGAGCCCCACATAGTCCCCTATATACAGTATGAGTCCCCACATAGCCTCCTATATACAGTATGAGCCCAACATAGCCACTATATACAGTATGAGCCCCACATAGCCTCCTATATACAGTATGAGCCCCCACACAGCCTCCTATATACATTATGAGCCCCCACATAGCCTCCTATATACAGTGTGAGCCCCACATAGCCTCCTATATACAGTATGAGCCCCCACATAGCCTCCTATATACAGTATGAGTCCCCACATAGCCTCCTATATACAGTATGAACCCCCACATAGCCCCCTGAAAAAAAAACAGTTAGTCTGAGTTTAGTTTGGACAGTGAAGTGGAGTGCAGAGGCAGACCTGTGCCCAGGTCTGCCACAGTCTAACACCAGGTGTCTGGGTTGGAGCCCAGTCACCCCTGGCTAGGAGGCATACGGTGGCCTCAGCCTGCAGGAGCCGGGGAGACGGCCAGGTGGAACCGTAAGGGACCGGGACAGGGTAGTGGCCCGCCGGTACCGAACCGGGGAACCGACCAGAAGCCGGAGCACAAGTGGGGGTACTCAGCTAACTGTATAGGAATAATCGAGGAATTCCAGGTATGAGGTTGCATGTCTGCATACTGTATGTGTGCATGTTTGAGAACTGTATATATGCATATATGTGTATTGTATGTGTGCATTTCTGCATTACATATGTTTGCAGACAGTTGGGGGCTGGTATTATCAGTCTTGGAAAGCCCATGGTTATTTGGCCCTTCCCAGCCTAAAAATAGCAGCCCGCAGCCGCCTCTGAAGTGGTGCCTCCATTATATGCTCCAATTCTGCCACTTTTTCCGACTCTTCCCGATTGCCCTGGTACGGTGGCAATTGAGGGAATACTTTTGGGGTTGATGTCAGCTGTGAATTAACAGCTGACATCAAGCCCAGGGGTTACTAACCTGACAAGTATACAGTTAAAAAACACAGACACAGGAAAAAAATTGATTATTTGAATATAGACTCCCCACATGCCCTCATTCACCAATTTATTAATAAAAAAATCCTCAAAGTTCTGAAGTAATCCAATGGTGTAATGTCCCACAACTCCCATCGAATCCTATGGAGCCTCGATCTCAGAAGGAGCTCAGGGAGTGTGAAAACAGCTGGATCCAAAAACAAAATCAGAATATGTTTTTTGAAGGTGAAAATAAAGTTTACAAAAGTCTTTAGTTTTTTTTTTTAAAGGTGGTGAGCAAAAGAGTCTTACTACATAACTTTAGTATAGTGCGCAGCTTTCCTCAACACAGCTCGCAATTTCATCAATTAGGCAAATCTATGAGAATATTTTGCAATCTCCAATCCACAGACTGTTTGGTCTGACATCATATTGTTTCCGCATCTCTGGAGTAAGCTCCGTTCTGTTCCTGTGTCTATACAATAAGCTCTGTGCTGTTCTTATATCTATGTAGTAAGCTCCGTTCTTGTCCTGTATCTATGTAGTAAGCTCCATTCTGCTCCTGTATCTATACAATATGCTCTGTGCTGTTCTTATATCTATGTAGTAAGCTCAGTCCTGTTACTGTATGTAGTAAACTCCATTCTGTTCCTATATCTATGCAGTAAGCTCCGATCTTGTCCTGTATCTATGTAGTAAGCTCCATTCTGCTCCTGTATCTATACAATAAGCTCTGTGCTGTTCTTATATCTATGCAGTAAGCTCCGTTCTTGTCCTGTATCTATGTAGTGAGCTCCATTCTGTTCCTGTATCTATACAATAAGCTCTGTGCTGTTCTTATATCTATGTAGTAAGCTCAGTCCTGTTACTGTATGTAGTAAACTCCATTCTGTTCCTATATCTATGCAGTAAGCTCCATTCTTGTCCTGTATCTATGTAGTAAGCTCCGTTCTGTTCCTGTGTCTATACAATAAGCTCTGTGCTGTTCTTATATCTATGTAGTAAGCTCAGTCCTGTTACTGTATGTAGTAAGCTCCATTCTGTTCCTATATCTATGCAGTAAGCTCCATTCTTGTCCTGTATCTATACAATAAGCTCTGTGCTGTTCTTATATCTATGTAGTAAGCTCAGTCCTGTTACTGTATGTAGTAAACTCCATTCTGTTCCTATATCTATGCAGTAAGCTCCGTTCTTGTCCTGTATCTATGTAGTGAGCTCCATTCTGCTCCTGTATCTATACAATAAGCTCTGTGCTGTTCTTATATCTATGTAGTAAGCTCAGTCCTGTTACTGTATGTAGTAAGCTCCATTCTGTTCCTATATCTATGCAGTAAGCTCCGTTCTTGTCCTGTATCTATGTAGTGAGCTCCGTTCTGTTCCTGTGTCTATACAATAAGCTCTGTGCTGTTCTTATATCTATGTAGTAAGCTCAGTCCTGTTACTGTATGTAGTAAACTCCATTCTGTTCCTATATCTATGCAGTAAGCTCCATTCTTGTCCTGTATCTATGTAGTAAGCTCCATTCTGTTCGTGTGTCTATACAATAAGCTCTGTGCTGTTCTTATATCTATGTAGTAAGCTCAGTCCTGTTACTGTATGTAGTAAACTCCATTCTGTTCCTATATCTATGCAGTAAGCTCCGTTCTTGTCCTGTATCTATGTAGTAAGCTCCGTTCTGTTCCTGTGTCTATACAATAAGCTCTGTGCTGTTCTTATATCTATGTAGTAAGCTCAGTCCTGTTACTGTATGTAGTGAGCCCTGTTCTGTTCCTATATCTATGCAGAAAGCTCCGTTCTTGTCCTGTATCTATGTAGTGAGCTCCATTCTGTTCTTGTGCCTATGTAGTAAGCTCTGTTCTGTTACTGTATCTATGTAGTAAGCTCTGGTTCTGTCCCCATATCTATGTAATAAACTCTGTCCTATTACTGTATGTAGTAAGCTCCATTCTGTTTCCTATCTATGTAGTAAACTCAGTCCTGTTACTGTATCTATACAATAAGCTCCATTCTGTTTCCTAGCTATGTAGTAAGCTCCGTACTGTTTCCTATCTATGCAGTAATCTGCCTTCTTTTCCTGTGTCTATGCAGTAAGCTCTGGTCCTATATTTATGATGTGAAATCTGTTCTGTTTCTGTCTCCATGCAGTCAGCTCTTTTCTGTTTATATGTCTATGCACTAAGCTCAGTGTTGTTCCTGTATCTATGTAGTGACCTGTGTTCTGTTCCTGTATCTATGCAGTAAGCGCTGTTCTGTTCCTGTATCTATGTAGTAAGCTCTGTTCTGTTCCTGTATCTATGCAGTAAGCTCCGTTCTTGTCCTGTATCTATGTAGTAAGCTCCATTCTGCACCTGTATCTATACAATAAGCTCTGTGCTGTTCTTATATCTATGCAGTAAGCTCCGTTCTTGTCCTGTATCTATGTAGTGAGCTCCATTCTGTTCCTGTGTCTATACAATAAGCTCTGTGCTGTTCTTATATCTATGTAGTAAGCTCAGTCCTGTTACTGTATGTAGTGAGCCCTGTTCTGTTCCTATATCTATGCAGAAAGCTCCGTTCTTGTCCTGTATCTATGTAGTAAGCTCTGTTCTGTTCCTGTATCTATGCAGTAAGCGCTGTTCTGTTCCTGTATCTATGTAGTAAGCTCTGTTCTGTTCCTGTATCTATGCAGTAAGCTCTGTTCATATATTTATGATGTGAAATCTATTCTGTTTCTATGTCTATGCACTAAGCTCAGTGTTGTTCTGTATCTTGCGACCTGTGTTCTGTTCCTGTATCTATGCAGTAAGCGCTGTTCTGTTCCTCTATCTATGTAGTAAGTGCTGTTCTGTTCCTGTATCTATGCAGTAAGATCTCTTCTGTTCCTGTATCTATGTAGTAAGCTCAGTTCTGTTCCTTCTTCTATTCAGTCAGCTCTATTCTGTTTCTGTGTCTTTGCAGTAAGCTCTATTCTGTATCTATGCAGTAAGCTTGGTTTTGTGCCTGTATCTGTGCACTATGCTGATTTCTGTTCCCGTATCTATGCACTAAGCTCCATTCTGTTCCTGTATTTACATAGTAAGCCCTGTTCTGAACCTGGATCTGTCGCGGGTGGAGGAGGGGACGCCGCGCTCTCCCTCTGCTCGGGTCCGGCTGCCGCTGCGGCTGCTGCGGCCTGCTGCTGCTCGGTGGCTCGAGCGATGGGCCGGATCCCGGGGACTCGAGCGGCGCTCCTCGCCCGTGAGTGAAAGGGGATTGGGTTTTGGGATGGTTTATTGTCCGTGACGCCACCCACGGCTGTGGTGATGGAGTGGACACCACCGCTGCTCTGTCTGGGGAGCCCGGGAGTGATGGTACGGAGCAGCCAGTTGTTGATTTGCCCCTCCGTGGGTAGGGGTTTGGTGCTCCCGGGGCCCAGTGACGGGGTTGGAATGGTGGACAGGCGGGTATGGGGCCTGTGGAGGTGCAGGGGCGCAGGGGCAGCGCTGTGCCGCACGGCACGGAGGTACTCACTCAGCCAGTAAACACGACACAGTTCTCGGTAAACAAATGGCTGGTTTGACGGGTCCCTCGGACGGTTACGGTGCTGCGGTTCCCTGCAGTTAGCGGTGACGGTCTCTTCCCTGCACCTATGTAAAGTCTCTTGGTAGCGATGGGTTCCCACCGGTTACCCGCTCCCCGGCTTGGATATGGGCCGGAGGAGCCCCTCTCTTGCCCGCAGGCGCTGGCCCTGAGAGACTGGTGCCTTGGCGGTGGCGGTGTCTCCCCTCAACGGTCGGACTGTTGCCTTCAATCGGGACTTGGTTGTTAGGAGACAGAGGTCCCCTTCACTGACGGATTTGGCAAATTATGGCGACTCCTAGCCTTGCCGGGATCTGAAAGGCCCCTGCCACTGGTGCTGACTGTTCTTCGTATACTGCTCCGGTACCGCCGGGCCACCACCCGTCCGCGGTCCTTCCAGCAACCTCCAAGCAGTCCCCCTGCAGACTATCACCGCCGTCTGCTGACCTTGCTGTCTCAGTCCGGGGCACACACCCGGACCAGCTTCAGGCTTTACTACTGTCACTTTCTACTCCTTTGCTCCTCTACCACTTCCTTCTACTTTTTCCTCCTAAACTGCACTGCCTGGTTCTTCCCGCCTCCAGGGCTGTGAACTCCTCGGTGGGCGGAGCCAACCGACTGGCCCACCCCCTGGTGTGGACATCAGCCCCTGGAGGAAGGCAACAAGGATTTTAGGTTAGCCTAGATGTACCTGCCGGGAATGTGGGGTGCATGTGATGTTGTGACCTGTGACCCCTGGCTTGCCCAGGGCGTCACATATCTATGGAGTGAGCTCAGTTCTGTTCCTGTATCTATGTAGGAAGCCCCTTTATACAGTTTGACCTCCCACATAGCTCCTATACACAGAATGAGCCCCAACATAGCCCTTATATACAGTATATATGTCGCGGGTGGGGAGGACGCCGTCGATGCTGCGCTCTCGCTAACGCTCGGGTCCGGCGCTGCTGCGGCTGCTGCTGCTGCTCGGTGGCTCGAGCGGTGGGCCGGATGCGGGGACTCGAGCGGCGCTCCTCGCCCATGAGTGAAAGGGGTGGTTGGTTTGGGGGATTTAGTCCGTGACGCCACCCACGGGTTGTGGTGAAGATGGGCACCACCGCTGCTGGTGACGGGGATCCCGGGAGCGTTGGTAGGGAGCAGCTGGGATGTTGTTTTCCCCCTCCGTGGGTAGGGGTCGGAGGTCCCGGGGCCCGATGATGTGAAGGGGAGGCAGGGTTGGCGAGGTGCAGGGTTGCAGGGACAGCGCGGCGCGGTGCCGGATGGCACGGGTCTACTCACTCGGCAAGAAAGGTACAAAGTCCTCGGTAAACCAAACGGCTGGATGGCTGGGTCCCGCAGCCGGCTGCTGTGTTTCTCCCCGGACAGGTGATGGCGGCTGTCTCTCCCTGCACCTTGATGTTCTCCTTCTGACTACTATGGATTCCCAACGGTAGTCCGCTCCCCGGTGTATGGGTACCGGAGGAGCCCGTTTGCCCACAGGCGCTGGCTCTTGGGTCTCTAGCCTTAGGCGGTAGCTGTATACCCTCACGGTGTGGGCGGTTGCCTTCTATCGGGTCTTTTGCTGTTAGGAAACCCCTGGGGTTCCAGTCACATTTGGATCTGACTATTGTCGGCGGCTCCAAGCCTGGTCGGGGTCCGATGGCCCTGCCTGTGTGTGCTGGCTTCACTTCGCTCCCCGGTCGGTACCGGCGGGCCGTCACCCGACCCCGGTCCTACGGTTCCGCGTTGCTCCACCACTCCTGCAGACGGCCACCACCGTCTGCCAACCTTGCTGTCAGTGCCCGGGCCACACACCCGGACACCCAAGTGCTTACTCCTCACTCCTCAAACTCCAACACTCAACTCCTCACTGACACTTTTCCCGCCTCCAGGCCTGTGAACTCCTCAGTGGGCAGGGCCAACCGCTTGGCTCCGCCCCACCTGGTGTGGACATCAGACACTGGAGGGAGGCAACAAGGGTTTTTGTTTGGCTGGTGTCCCTGTCTAATGGGGGTGGGGGGTGTTTGTATGTTATCTGTGACGACCTGGCTAGGCCAGGGCGCCACATATACAGTATGAGCCCCACATAGTACCTATATACAGTATGAGCCCCACATAGCCCCTATATACAGTATGAGCCCCACATAGCCCCTATATACAGTATGAGCCCCACATAGCCCCTATATACAGTTTGAGCCCCCACATAACTCCCTATAAATTGCCATGCATCCCGTACACACATATATTAAAAAAAAAATAAAAATACTCACCTCGCTCATGATCCGCCGGCGCTCTGCTCCGGTCCACCGGGCTCTACGTCTTCCTGATGCCGGCGTACATGTTGGCGCCCGCTGATGATGTCATCGCAGCAGTGATGTGACCTACCCTAGAGATGCGCTGCCGTTTTGTGTTGCCGGCAGTGTAGTTCCTGGAAAGCTCCCTACCCTGAGATCTGCGCCGGGGCAATCTGGCCATGGGCCCCCCCCAAGCTTCGGGCCCCAGACGGTAGCTCAGATTGCCCTCATTATAATCCGCCTATGGTGATGCCTAATGGAATTAGATACACAGCTCAGCAGACAGTATCACACAGGAGGATTAGATACACAGCTCAGCAGACAGTATCACACAGGAGAGGATTAGATACACAGCTCAGCAGACGGTATCACACAGGAAAGGATTAGATACACAGCTCAGCAGACAGTATCACACAGGATAGGATTATATACATAGCTCAGCAGACAGTATCACACAGGAGAAGATTAGATACACAGCTCAGCAGTCAGTATCACACAGGGGAGGATTAGATACACAGCTCAGCAGACAGTATCACACAGGAGAGGATTAGATACACAGCTCAGCAGACAGTATCACACAGGATAGGATTAGATACACAGCTCAGCAGTTGGTATCACACAGGATAGGATTAGATACACAGCTCAGCAGACAGTATCACACAGGATAGGATTAGATACACGGCTCAGCAGACAGTATCACACAGGAGAGTATTAGATACACAGCTCAGCAGACAGTATCACACAGGAGAGGATTAGATACACAGCTCAGCAGACCGTATCACACAGGATAGGATTAGATACACGGCTCAGCAGCCAGTATCACACAGGAGAGGATTAGATACACAGCTCAGCAGCCAGTATCACACAGGATAGGATTAGATACACGGCTCAGCAGACAGTATCACACAGGAGAGGATTAGATACACAGCTCAGCAGACAGTATCACACAGGAGAGGATTAGATACACAGCTCAGCAGACAGTATCACACAGGAGAGGATTAGATACATGGCTCAGCAGACGTTATCACACAGGAAAGGATTAGATACACAGCTCAGCAGACAGTATCACACAGGATAGGATTATATACATAGCTCAGCAGACAGTATCACACAGGAGAGGATTAGATACACAGCTCAGCAGACAGTATCACACAGGAGAGGATTAGCTACACAGCTCAGCAGACAGTATCACACAGGAGAGGATTAGATACACAGCTCAGCAGACAATATCACACAGGAGAGGATTAGATACATGGCTCAGCAGACAGTATCACACAGGATATGATTAGATACACGGCTCAGCAGACAGTATCACACAGAAGAGGATTAGATACACAGCTCAGCAGACAGTATCACACAGGATAGGATTAGATACATGGCTCAGCAGACAGTATCACACAGGAGAGGATTAGATACATGGCTCAGCAGACGGTATCACACATGAAAGGATTAGATACACAGCTCAGCAGACAGTATCACACAGGATAGGATTATATACATAGCTCAGCAGACAGTATCACACAGGAGAAGATTAGATACACAGCTCAGCAGTCAGTATCACACAGGAGAGGATTAGATTCACAGCTCAACAGACAGTATCACACAGGAGAGGATTAGATACACAGCTCAGCAGACAGTATCACACAGGAGAGGATTAGATGCACAGCTCAGCAGTCAGTATCACACAGGAGAGGATTAGATACACAGCTCAGCAGACAGTATCACACAGGAGAGGATTAGATACACAGCTCAGCAGACAGTATCACACAGGAGAGGATTAGATGCACAGCTCAGCAGACAGTATCACACAGGATGGGATTAGATACACAGCTCAGCAGACAGTATCACATAGGATAGGTTTAGATACACAGCTCTGCAGTCGGTATCACACAGGATAGGATTAGATACACAGCTCAGCAGACAGTATCATACAGGATAGGATTAGATACACGGCTCAGCAGACAGTATCACACAGGAGAGTATTAGATACACAGCTCAGCAGACAGTATCACATAGGAGAGGATTAGATACACAGCTCAGCAGACAGTATCACACAGGAGAGGATTAGATACACAGCTCAGCAGACAGTATCACACAGGAGAGTATTAGATACACAGCTCAGCAGACAGTATCACACAGGAGAGAATTAGATACACAGCTCAACAGACAGTATCACACAGGAGAGGATTAGATACACAGCTCAGCAGACAGTATCACACAGGAGAGGATTAGATACACAGCTCAGCAGACAGTATCACACAGGAGAGGATTAGATACATGGCTCAGCAGACGGTATCACACAGGAAAGGATTAGATACACAGCTCAGCAGACAGTATCACACAGAATAGGATTATATACATAGCTCAGCAGACAGTATCACACAGGAGAGGATTAGATACATGGCTCAGCAGACGGTATCACACAGGAAAGGATTAGATACACAGCTCAGCAGACAGTATCACACAGAATAGGATTATATACATAGCTCAGCAGAGAGTATCACACAGGAGAGGATTAGATACACAGCTCAGTAGTCAGTATCACACAGGAGAGGATTAGATACACAGCTCAACAGACAGTATCACACAGGAGAGGATTAGATACACAGCTCAGCAGTCAGTATCACACAGGAGAGGATTAGATGCACAGCTCAGCAGACAGTATCACACAGGATAGGATTAGATACACAGCTCAGCAGACAGTATCACACAGGATAGGATTAGATGCACAGCTCAGCAGACAGTATCACACAGGAGAGCATTAGATACACAGCTCAGCAGACAGTACCACACAGGAGAGGATTAGATACACAGCTCAGCAGACAGTATCACACAGGAGAGGATTAGATACATGGCTCAGCATACGTTATCACACAGGAAAGGATTGGATACACAGCTCAGCAGACAGTATCACACAGGATAGGATTATATACATAGCTCAGCAGACAGTATCACACAGGAGAGGATTAGATACACAGCTCAGCAGACAGTATCACACAGGAGAGGATTAGCTACACAGATCAGCAGACAGTATCACACAGGAGAGGATTAGATACACAGCTCAGCAGACAATATCACACAGGAGAGGATTAGATACATGGCTCAGCAGACAGTATCACACAGGATAGGATTAGATACACGGCTCAGCAGACAGTATCACACAGAAGAGGATTAGATACACAGCTCAGCAGACAGTATCACACAGGATTGGATTAGATACATGGCTCAGCAGACAGTATCACACAGGAGAGGATTAGATACATGGCTCAGCAGACGGTATCACACATGAAAGGATTAGATACACAGCTCAGCAGACAGTATCACACAGGATAGGATTATATACATAGCTCAGCAGACAGTATCACACAGGATAGGATTAGATACACAGCTCAGCAGACAGTATCACACAGGATAGGATTAGATACACAGCTCAGCAGACAGTATCACACAGGAGAGGATTAGATTCACAGCTCAACAGACAGTATCACACAGGAGAGGATTAGATACACAGCTCAGCAGACAGTATCACACAGGAGAGGATTAGATGCACAGCTCAGCAGTCAGTATCACACAGGAGAGGATTAGATACACAGCTCAGCAGACAGTATCACACAGGAGAGGATTAGATACACAGCTCAGCAGACAGTATCACACAGGAGAGGATTAGATGCACAGCTCAGCAGACAGTATCACACAGGATGGGATTAGATACACAGCTCAGCAGACAGTATCACATAGGATAGGTTTAGATACACAGCTCTGCAGTCGGTATCACACAGGATAGGATTAGATACACAGCTCAGGAGACAGTATCATACAGGATAGGATTAGATACACGGCTCAGCAGACAGTATCACACAGGAGAGTATTAGATACACAGCTCAGCAGACAGTATCACACAGGAGAGGATTAGATACACAGCTCAGCAGACAGTATCACACAGGAGAGGATTAGATACACAGCTCAGCAGACAGTATCACACAGGAGAGTATTAGATACACAGCTCAGCAGACAGTATCACACAGGAGAGGATTAGATACACAGCTCAGCAGACAGTATCACACAGGAGAGGATTAGATACACAGCTCAGCAGACAGTATCACACAGGATAGGTTAAGATACACAGCTCAGCAGACAGTATCACACAGGATAGGATTAGATACACAGCTCAGCAGACAGTATCACACAGGAGAGGATTAGATACACAGCTCAGCAGACAGTATCACACAGGATAGGATTAGATACACAGCTCTGCAGTCAGTATCACACAGGATAGGATTAGATACACAGCTCAGCAGACAGTATCACACAGGATAGGATTAGATACATGGCTCAGCAGACAGTATCACACAGGAGAGTATTAGATACACAGCTCAGCAGACAGTATCACACAGGAGAGGATTAGCTACACAGCTCAGCAGACAGTATCACACAGGAGAGGATTAGATACACAGCTCAACAGACAGTATCACACAGGAGAGGATTAGATACACAGTTCAGCGGACAGTATCACACAGGAGAGGATTAGATACACAGCTCAGCAGACAGTATCACACAGGATAGGATTAGATATATGGCTCAGCAGACAGTATCACACAGGAGAGGATTAGATACATGGCTCAGCAGACGGTATCACACAGGAAAGGATTAGATACACAGCTCAGCAGACAGTATCACACAGGATAGGATTATATACATAGCTCAGCAGACAGTATCACACAGGAGAGGATTAGATACACAGCTCAGCAGACAGTATCACACAGGATAGGATTATATACATAGCTCAGCAGACAGTATCACACAGGAGAAGATTAGATACACAGCTCAGCAGACAGTATCACACAGGAGAGGATTAGATACACAGCTCAGCAGACAGTATCACACAGGAGAGGATTAGATACACAGCTCAGCAGTCAGTATCACACAGGAGAGGATTAGATACACAGCTCAGCAGACAGTATCACACAGGAGAGGATTAGATACACAGCTCAGCAGACAGTATCACACAGGATAGGATTAGATACACAGCTCAGCAGTTGGTATCACACAGGATAGGATTAGATACACAGCTCAGCAGACAGTATCACACAGGATAGGATTAGATACACGGCTCAGCAGACAGTATCACACAGGAGAGTATTAGATACACAGCTCAGCAGACAGTATCACACAGGAGAGGATTAGATACACAGCTCAGCAGACAGTATCACACAGGATAGGATTAGATACACGGCTCAGCAGACAGTATCACACAGGAGAGGATTAGATACACAGCTCAGCAGACAGTATCACACAGGAGAGGATTAGATACACAGCTCAGCAGACAGTATCACACAGGAGAGGATTAGCTACACAGCTCAGCAGACAGTATCACACAGGATAGGATTAGATACATGGCTCAGCAGACAGTATCACACAGGAGAGGATTAGATACATGGCTCAGCAGACGGTATCACACAGGAAAGGATTAGATACACAGCTCAGCAGACAGTATCACACAGGATAGGATTATATACATAGCTCAGCAGACAGTATCACACAGGAGAGGATTAGATACACAGCTCAGCAGACAGTATCACACAGGAGAGGATTAGCTACACAGCTCAGCAGACAGTATCACACAGGAGAGGATTAGATACACAGCTCAGCAGACAGTATCACACAGGAGAGGATTAGCTACACAGCTCAGCAGACAGTATCACACAGGAGAGGATTAGATACACGGCTCAGCAGACAGTATCACACAGGAGAGGATTAGATACATGGCTCAGCAGACAGTATCACACAGGATAGGATTAGATACACGGCTCAGCAGACAGTATCACACAGAAGAGGATTAGATACACAGCTCAGCAGACAGTATCACACAGGAGAGGATTAGATACATGGCTCAGCAGACAGTATCACACAGGATAGGATTAGATACACGGCTCAGCAGACAGTATCACACAGAAGAGGATTAGATACACAGCTCAGCAGACAGTATCACACAGGATAGGATTAGATACATGGCTCAGCAGACAGTATCACACAGGAGAGGATTAGATACATGGCTCAGCAGACGGTATCACACAGGATAGGATTAGATACACGGCTCAGCAGACAGTATCACACAGAAGAGGATTAGATACACAGCTCAGCAGACAATATCACACAGGAGAGGATTAGATACATGGCTCAGCAGACAGTATCACACAGGATAGGATTAGATACACGGCTCAGCAGACAGTATCACACAGAAGAGGATTAGATACACAGCTCAGCAGACAGTATCACACAGGATAGGATTAGATACATGGCTCAGCAGACAGTATCACACAGGAGAGGATTAGATACATGGCTCAGCAGACGGTATCACACAGGAAATGATTAGATACACAGCTCAGCAGACAGTATCACACAGGATAGGATTATATACATAGCTCAGCAGACAGTATCACACAGGAGAAGATTAGATACACAGCTCAGCAGTCAGTATCACACAGGAGAGGATTAGATTCACAGCTCAACAGACAGTATCACACAGGAGAGGATTAGATACACAGCTCAGCAGACAGTATCACACAGGAGAGGATTAGATGCACAGCTCAGCAGTCAGTATCACACAGGAGAGGATTAGATACACAGCTCAGCAGACAGTATCACACAGGAGAGGATTAGATACACAGCTCAGCAGACAGTATCACACAGGAGAGGATTAGATGCACAGCTCAGCAGACAGTATCACACAGGATGGGATTAGATACACAGCTCAGCAGACAGTATCACATAGGATAGGTTTAGATACACAGCTCTGCAGTCGGTATCACACAGGATAGGATTAGATACACAGCTCAGCAGACAGTATCATACAGAATAGGATTAGATACACGGCTCAGCAGACAGTATCACACAGGAGAGTATTAGATACACAGCTCAGCAGACAGTATCACACAGGAGAGGATTAGATACACAGCTCAGCAGACAGTATCACACAGGAGAGTATTAGATACACAGCTCAGCAGACAGTATCACACAGGAGAGGATTAGCTACACAGCTCAGAGGCCAGTATCACACAGGAGAGGATTAGATACACAGCTCAGCAGACTGTATCACACAGGAGAGGATTAGATACACAGCTCAGCAGACAGTATCACACAGGAGAGGATTAGATACATGGCTCAGCAGACGGTATCACACAGGAAAGGATTAGATACACAGCTCAGCAGACAGTATCACACAGAATAGGATTATGTACATAGCTCAGCAGACAGTATCACACAGGAGAGGATTAGATACATGGCTCAGCAGACGGTATCACACAGGAAAGGATTAGATACACAGCTCAGCAGACAGTATCACACAGAATAGGATTATATACAAAGCTCAGCAGACAGTATCACACAGGAGAGGATTAGATACACAGCTCAGCAGTCAGTATCACACAGGAGAGGATTAGATACACAGCTCAACAGACAGTATCACACAGGATAGGATTAGATACACAGCTCAGCAGACAGTATCACACAGGAGAGGATTAGATACACAGCTCAGCAGTCAGTATCACACAGGAGAGGATCAGATGCACAGCTCAGCAGACAGTATCACACAGGATAGGTTTAGATACACAGCTCAGCAGACAGTATCACACAGGATAGGATTAGATGCACAGCTCAGCAGACAGTATCACACAGGATAGGTTAAGATACACAGCTCAGCAGACAGTATCACACAGGATAGGATTAGATACACGGCTCAGCAGACAGTATCACACAGGAGAGCATTAGATACACAGCTCAGCAGACAGTACCACACAGGAGAGGATTAGATACACAGCTCAGCAGACAGTATCACACAGGATAGGATTAGATACATGGCTCAGCAGACAGTATCACACAGGAGAGGATTAGATACATGGCTCAGCAGACGGTATCACACAGGAAAGGATTAGATACACAGCTCAGCAGACAGTATCACACAGGATAGGATTATATACATAGCTCAGCAGACAGTATCACACAGGAGAAGATTAGATACACAGCTCAGCAGTCAGTATCACACATGATAGGATTAGATACACGGCTGAGCAGTCAGTATCACACAGGAGAGGATTAGATACACAGCTCAGCAGACAGTATCACACAGGAGAGGATTAGATACACAGCTCAGCAGACAGTATCACACAGGATAGGATTAGATGCACAGCTCAGCAGACAGTATCACACAGGATAGGTTAAGATACACAGCTCAGCAGACAGTATCACACAGGATAGGATTAGATACACAGCTCAGCAGACAGTATCACACAGGAGAGGATTAGATACACAGCTCAGCAGACAGTATCACACAGGATAGGATTAGATACACAGCTCTGCAGTCAGTATCACACAGGATAGGATTAGATACACAGCTCAGCAGACAGTATCACACAGGATAGGATTAGATACATGGCTCAGCAGACAGTATCACACAGGAGAGTATTAGATACACAGCTCAGCAGACAGTATCACACAGAAGAGGATTAGATACACAGCTCAGCAGACAGTATCACACAGGATAGGATTAGATACACGGCTCAGCAGACAGTATCACACAGGAGAGGATTAGATACATGGCTCAGCAGACAGTATCACACAAGAGAGGATTAGATACACAGCTCAGCAGACAGTATCACACAGGAGAGTATTAGATACACAGCTCAGCAGACAGTATCACACGGGATAGGATTAGATACACGGCTCAGCAGGCAGAATCACACAGGAGAAGATTAGATACACAGCTCAGCAGACAGTATCACACAGGAGAGGATTAGATACACGGCTCAGCAGACAGTATCACACAAGAGAGGATTAGATACACAGCTCAGCAGACAGTTTCACACAGGAGAGTATTAGATACACAGCTCAGCAGACAGTATCACACAGTTGAGGATTAGCTACACAGCTCAGCAGACAGTATCACACAGGAGAGGATTAGATACACAGCTCAGCAGACAGTATCACACAGGAGAGGATTAGATACACAGCTCAGCAGACAGTATCACACAGGAGAGGATTAGATACACAGCTCAGCAGACAGTATCACACAGGAGAGGATTAGATACACAGCTCAGCAGACAGTATTACACAGGATAGGATTAGATGCACAGCTCAGCAGACAGTATCACACAGGATAGGTTAAGATACACAGCTCAGCAGACAGTATCACACAGGAGAGGATTAGATACACAGCTCAGCAGACAGTATCACACAGGAGAGGATTAGATGCACAGCTCAGCAGACAGTATCACACAGGATGGGATTAGATACACAGCTCAGCAGACAGTATCACATAGGATAGGTTTAGATACACAGCTCTGCAGTCGGTATCACACAGGATAGGATTAGATACACAGCTCAGCAGACAGTATCATACAGAATAGGATTAGATACACGGCTCAGCAGACAGTATCACACAGGAGAGTATTAGATACACAGCTCAGCAGACAGTATCACACAGGAGAGGATTAGATACACAGCTCAGCAGACAGTATTACACAGGAGAGTATTAGATACACAGCTCAGCAGACAGTATCACACAGGAGAGGATTAGATACACAGCTCAACAGACAGTATCACACAGGAGAGGATTAGATACACAGCTCAGCAGACAGTATCACACAGGATAGGATTAGATACACAGCTCAGCAGACAGTATCACACAGGAGAGGATTAGATACACAGCTCAGCAGACAGTATCACACAGGAGAGGATTAGATACATGGCTCAGCAGACGGTATCACACAGGAAAGGATTAGATACACAGCTCAGCAGACAGTATCACACAGAATAGGATTATTTACATAGCTCAGCAGACAGTATCACACAGGAGAGGATTAGATACATGGCTCAGCAGACGGTATCACACAGGAAAGGATTAGATACACAGCTCAGCAGACAGTATCACACAGAATAGGATTATATACAAAGCTTAGCAGACAGTATCACACAGGAGAGGATTAGATACACAGCTCAGCAGTCAGTATCACACAGGAGAGGATTAGATACACAGCTCAACAGACAGTATCACACAGGATAGGATTAGATACACAGCTCAGCAGACATTATCACACAGGAGAGGATTAGATACACAGCTCAGCAGTCAGTATCACACAGGAGAGGATTAGATGCACAGCTCAGCAGACAGTATCACACAGGATAGGTTTAGATACACAGCTCAGCAGACAGTATCACACAGGATAGGATTAGATGCACAGCTCAGCAGACAGTATCACACAGGATAGGTTAAGATACACAGCTCAGCAGACAGTATCACACAGGATAGGATTAGATACACGGCTCAGCAGACAGTATCACACAGGAGAGCATTAGATACACAGCTCAGCAGACAGTACCACACAGGAGAGGATTAGATACACAGCTCAGCAGACAGTATCACACAGGATAGGATTAGATACATGGCTCAGCAGACAGTATCACACAGGAGAGGATTAGATACATGGCTCAGCAGACGGTATCACACAGGAAAGGATTAGATACACAGCTCAGCAGACAGTATCACACAGGATAGGATTATATACATAGCTCAGCAGACAGTATCACACAGGAGAAGATTAGATACACAGCTCAGCAGTCAGTATCACACATGATAGGATTAGATACACGGCTGAGCAGTCAGTATCACACAGGAGAGGATTAGATACACAGCTCAGCAGACAGTATCACACAGGAGAGGATTAGATACACAGCTCAGCAGACAGTATCACACAGGATAGGATTAGATGCACAGCTCAGCAGACAGTATCACACAGGATAGGTTAAGATACACAGCTCAGCAGACAGTATCACACAGGATAGGATTAGATACACAGCTCAGCAGACAGTATCACACAGGAGAGGATTAGATACACAGCTCAGCAGACAGTATCACACAGGAGAGGATTAGATACACAGCTCAGCAGACAGTATCACACAGGATAGGATTAGATACACAGCTCTGCAGTCAGTATCACACAGGATAGGATTAGATACACAGCTCAGCAGACAGTATCCCACAGGATAGGATTAGATACATGGCTCAGCAGACAGTATCACACAGGAGAGTATTAGATACACAGCTCAGCAGACAGTATCACACAGAAGAGGATTAGATACACAGCTCAGCAGACAGTATCACACAGGATAGGATTAGATACACGGCTCAGCAGACAGTATCACACAGGAGAGGATTAGATACATGGCTCAGCAGACAGTATCACACAAGAGAGGATTAGATACACAGCTCAGCAGACAGTATCACACAGGAGAGTATTAGATACACAGCTCAGCAGACAGTATCACACGGGATAGGATTAGATACACGGCTCAGCAGGCAGAATCACACAGGAGAAGATTAGATACACAGCTCAGCAGACAGTATCACACAGGAGAGGATTAGATACACAGCTCAGCAGACAGTATCACACAGGAGAGTATTAGATACACAGCTCAGCAGACAGTATCACACAGGAGAGGATTAGCTACACAGCTCAGCAGACAGTATCACACAGGAGAGGATTAGATACACAGCTCAGCAGACAGTATCACACAAGAGAGGATTAGATACACAGCTCAGCAGACAGTATCACACAGGAGAGGATTAGATACACGGCTCAGCAGACAGTATCACACAAGAGAGGATTAGATACACAGCTCAGCAGACAGTATCACACAGGAGAGTATTAGATACACAGCTCAGCAGACAGTATCACACAGGAGAGGATTAGCTACACAGCTCAGCAGACAGTATCACACAGGAGAGGATTAGATACACAGCTCAGCAGACAGTATCACACAGGAGAGGATTAGATACACAGCTCAGCAGACAGTATCACACAGGAGAGGATTAGATACACAGCTCAGCAGACAGTATCACACAGGAGAGGATTAGATACACAGCTCAGCAGACAGTATTACACAGGATAGGATTAGATGCACAGCTCAGCAGACAGTATCACACAGGATAGGTTAAGATACACAGCTCAGCAGACAGTATCACACAGGAGAGGATTAGATACACAGCTCAGCAGTCAGTATCACACAGGAGAGGATTAGATACACAGCTCAACAGACAGTATCACACAGGATAGGATTAGATACACAGCTCAGCAGACAGTATCACAGGAGAGGATTAGATACACAGCTCAGCAGTCAGTATCACACAGGAGAGGATTAGATGCACAGCTCAGCAGACAGTATCACACAGGATAGGTTTAGATACACAGCTCAGCAGACAGTATCACACAGGATAGGATTAGATGCACAGCTCAGCAGACAGTATCACACAGGATAGGTTAAGATACACAGCTCAGCAGACAGTATCACACAGGATAGGATTAGATACACGGCTCAGCAGACAGTATCACACAGGAGAGCATTAGATACACAGCTCAGGAGACAGTACCACACAGGAGAGGATTAGATACACAGCTCAGCAGACAGTATCACACAGGATAGGATTAGATACATGGCTCAGCAGACAGTATCACACAGGAGAGGATTAGATACATGGCTCAGCAGACGGTATCACACAGGAAAGGATTAGATACACAGCTCAGCAGACAGTATCACACAGGATAGGATTATCTACATAGCTCAGCAGACAGTATCACACAGGAGAAGATTAGATACACAGCTCAGCAGTCAGTATCACACATGATAGGATTAGATACACGGCTGAGCAGTCAGTATCACACAGGAGAGGATTAGATACACAGCTCAGCAGACAGTATCACACAGGAGAGGATTAGATACACAGCTCAGCAGACAGTATCACACAGGATAGGATTAGATGCACAGCTCAGCAGACAGTATCACACAGGATAGGTTAAGATACACAGCTCAGCAGACAGTATCACACAGGATAGGATTAGATACACAGCTCAGCAGACAGTATCACACAGGATAGGATTAGATACATGGCTCAGCAGACAGTATCACACAGGAGAGTATTAGATACACAGCTCAGCAGACAGTATCACACAGGAGAGGATTAGATACACAGCTCAGCAGACAGTATCACACAGGATAGGATTAGATACACGGCTCAGCAGACAGTATCACACAGGAGAGGATTAGATACATGGCTCAGCAGACAGTATCACACAAGAGAGGATTAGATACACAGCTCAGCAGACAGTATCACACAGGAGAGTATTAGATACACAGCTCAGCAGACAGTATCACACAGGATAGGATTAGATACACGGCTCAGCAGGCAGAATCACACAGGAGAAGATTAGATACACAGCTCAGCAGACAGTATCACACAGGAGAGGATTAGATACACGGCTCAGCAGACAGTATCACACAAGAGAGGATTAGATACACAGCTCAGCAGACAGTATCACACAGGAGAGTATTAGATACACAGCTCAGCAGACAGTATCACACAGGAGAGGATTAGCTACACAGCTCAGCAGACAGTATCACACAGGAGAGGATTAGATACACAGCTCAGCAGACAGTATCACACAGGAGAGGATTAGATACACAGCTCAGCAGACAGTATCACATAGGAGAGGATTAGATACACAGCTCAGCAGACAGTATCACACAGGAGAGGATGAGATACATGGCTCAGCAGTCAGTATCACACAGGAGAGGATTAGATACACAGCTCAGCAGACAGTATTACACAGGATAGGATTAGATGCACAGCTCAGCAGACAGTATCACACAGGAGAGGATTAGATACACAGCTCAGCAGACAGTATCACACAGGAGAGGATGAGATACATGGCTCAGCAGTCAGTATCACACAGGAGAGGATTAGATACACAGCTCAGCAGTCAGTATCACACAGGAGAGGATTAGATACACAGCTCAGCAGACAGTATTACACAGGATAGGATTAGATGCACATCTCAGCAGACAGTATCACACAGGATAGGTTAAGATACACAGCTCAGCAGACAGTATCACACAGGATAGGATTAGATACACAGCTCAGCAGACAGTATCAGACAGGATAGGTTTAGATACACAGCTCTGCAGTCGGTATCACACCCGATAGCATTGGGTACATTGGACAGTATCACATGTGACAGGTTGAGGGCTCGGCGCTCGCTGTCCGCAGATGATTACACAGTGATATTTCGGAGCTGTCGCCAGGTATCGGGGGGTCGGCGTCCCTCCGAATTCTGGGTTAGGTCATTTGGTGATTACTGATGAGGGGATCTGTTTCCCGTAATCAGCTCCATCGTGATCCTGCAGATGATAGCCGCAGCTGGTTATGGGCTGGGCGCTGCTCGGGGGTGAGGGACGTCTATACATTATTATATTAGCCCTGACCACGATTTAATTGCCTGTTTCCTTATTTTATCATTTTTCATCAGGGAAAATGTAAACTGGAAATATTTTAGTTTTTTTAATTCTTTTTTTTTTCTTCATTTTTTGAATAATTGTCATCTGCTGTTTATAACCTGTGAGGAGCTTAGAGAATTCTGATCAGACGCTTTAGGACAAGGAATTTTTGGAAGATAAATTCACCTTTTGGACTATTTCGAGGCTGAGGTCCTGGTGTCCACAGAGGTCCTAGTGTCCCCACCAGTGAGGACTATAGCAAGATAAGTCTTCATATCGCCAAGATTGGGAATATAGAAGATCTTCTCCCAGATATCAGCCCTGATCTCCCAGATAAATGTGCCTATCACCAGACATGGATTCATAGAAGACCTTCTCCCAGATACCAGCCCTGATCTCCTAGATAAATGTGCCTATCACCAGACATGGATTCACAGAAGACCTTCTCCCAGATACCAGCCCTGATCTCCCAGATAAATGTTCCTATAACCAGACATGGATTCACAGAAGACCTTCTCCCAGATACCAGCCCTGATCTCCTAGATAAATGTGCCTATCACCAGACATGGATTAACAGAAGACCTTCTCTCAGATACCAGCCCAGATCTCCTAGATAAATGTGCCTATCACCAGACATGGATTCACAGAAGACCTTCTCCCAGATATCAGCCCTGATCTCCTAGATAAATGTTCCTATCACCAGACATGGATTCACAGAAGACCTTCTCCCAGATACCAGCCCTGATCTCCTAGATAAATGTTCCTATCACCAGACAAGGATTCACAGAAGACCTTCTCAAGGTACCAACCCTGATCTCCTAGATAAATGTGCCTATCACCAGACATGGATTCACAGAAGACCTTTTCCCAGATATCAGCCCTGATCTCCTAGATAAATGTTCCTATCACCAGACATGGATTCACAGAAGACCTTCTCACAGATACCAGCCCTGATCTCCTAGATAAATGTTCCTATCACCAGACATGGATTCACAGAAGACCTTCTCCCAGATACCAGCCCTGATCTCCTAGATATGCCTTCATATCACCAGGATTGTAAATATAGAAGACCTTCTCCCAGATACCAGCTCTGATCTCCTAAATGAGTCTTCATATCACCAGGATTGTGAGTCTAGAAGACCTTCTCACAGATACCAGCCCTGATCTCCTAGATAAATGTTCCTATCACCAGACATGGATTCACAGAAGACCTTCTCCCAGATACCAGCCCTGATCTCCTAGATATGCCTTCATATCACCAGGATTGTAAATATAGAAGACCTTCTCAAGGTACCAGCCCTGATCTCCTAGATAAATGTTCCTATCACCAGGTGTGGATTCACAGAAGACCTTTTCAGAGATACCAGCCCAGATCTCCTAGATAAATCTTCATACCACCAGTATTGTGAATATAGAAGACCTTCTCCCAGATAAAAGCCCAGATCTCCTACATAAGTTTTCAATTCACCAGGATTATGGATGTAGATTTTCTCCAAGATACCAGAGCTGATCTCCTAGATAGGTCCTCATATCACCAGGATTGTGAATATAGAAGACCTTCTCCAAGATACCAGCCCTGATCTAGACATGTCTTCATAGCACTAGACATGAATACAAAGAAGATCTTCTCCCAGATACCAGCTCAGATCTCCTAGATAAGTCTTCATTTTACCAGGATTGAGAAGATAAAAGATCTTCTCCCAGATACCAGCACAGATCTCCTAGATAAGTCTTCATTTTACCAGGATTGTGAAGACAGAAAATCTTCTCCTAGATACCAGCCCAGATCTCCTAGATAAATGTGCCTATCACCAGACATGGATTCACAGAAGACCTTCTCCCAGATACCAGCCCTGATCTCCTAGATAAATGTTCCTATCACCAGACATGGATTCACAGAAGACCTTCTCCCAGATACCAGCCCTGATCTCCCAGATAAATGTTCCTATAACCAGACATGGATTCACAGAAGACCTTCTCCCAGATACCAGCCCTGATCTCCTAGATAAATGTGCCTATCACCAGACATGGATTAACAGAAGACCTTCTCCCAGATACCAGCCCAGATCTCCTAGATAAATGTGCCTATCACCAGACATGGATTCACAGAAGACCTTCTCCCAGATATCAGCCCTGATCTCCTAGATAAATGTTCCTATCACCAGACATGGATTCACAGAAGACCTTCTCCCAGATACCAGCCCTGATCTCCTAGATAAATGTTCCTATCACCAGACAAGGATTCACAGAAGACCTTCTCAAGGTACCAACCCTGATCTCCTAGATAAATGTGCCTATCACCAGACATGGATTCACAGAAGACCTTTTCCCAGATATCAGCCCTGATCTCCTAGATAAATGTTCCTATCACCAGACATGGATTCACAGAAGACCTTCTCACAGATACCAGCCCTGATCTCCTAGATAAATGTTCCTATCACCAGACATGGATTCACAGAAGACCTTCTCCCAGATACCAGCCCTGATCTCCTAGATATGCCTTCATATCACCAGGATTGTAAATATAGAAGACCTTCTCCCAGATACCAGCTCTGATCTCCTAAATGAGTCTTCATATCACCAGGATTGTGAGTCTAGAAGACCTTCTCACAGATACCAGCCCTGATCTCCTAGATAAATGTTCCTATCACCAGACATGGATTCACAGAAGACCTTCTCCCAGATACCAGCCCTGATCTCCTAGATATGCCTTCATATCACCAGGATTGTAAATATAGAAGACCTTCTCAAGGTACCAGCCCTGATCTCCTAGATAAATGTTCCTATCACCAGGTGTGGATTCACAGAAGACCTTTTCAGAGATACCAGCCCAGATCTCCTAGATAAATCTTCATACCACCAGTATTGTGAATATAGAAGACCTTCTCCCAGATAAAAGCCCAGATCTCCTACATAAGTTTTCAATTCACCAGGATTATGGATGTAGATTTTCTCCAAGATACCAGAGCTGATCTCCTAGATAGGTCTTCATATCACCAGGATTGTGAATATAGAAGACCTTCTCCAAGATACCAGCCCTGATCTAGACGTGTCTTCATAGCACTAGACATGAATACAAAGAAGATTTTCTCCCAGATACCAGCTCAGATCTCCTAGATAAGTCTTCATTTTACCAGGATTGAGAAGATAAAAGATCTTCTCCCAGATACCAGCACAGATCTCCTAGATAAGTCTTCATTTTACCAGGATTGTGAAGACAGAAGATCTTCTCCTAGATACCAGCCCAGATCTCCTAGATAAATGTGCCTATCACCAGACATGGATTCACAGAAGACCTTCTCCCAGATACCAGCCCTGATCTCTAGATGAGTCTTCATATCACCAGGATTGTGAGTCTAGAAGACCTTCTCACAGATACCAGCCCTGATCTCCTAGATATGCCTTCATATCACCAGGATTGTAAATATAGAAGACCTTCTCAAGGTACCAGCCCTGATCTCCTAGATAAATGTGCCTATCACCAGGTGTGGATTCACAGAAGATATTTTCAGAGATACCAGCCCAGATCTCCTAGATAAGTCTTCATACCACCAGTATTGTAAATATAGAAGACCTTCTCCCAGATAAAAGCCCAGATCTCCTACATAAGTTTTCATTTCACCAGGATTATGGATGTAGATTTTCTCCAAGATACCAGAGCTGATCTCCTAGATAGGTCTTCATATCACCAGGATTGTGAATATAAAAGACCTTCTCCAAGATACCAGCCCTGATCTGCTAGACATGTCTTCATAGCACTAGACATGGAAACAAAGAAGATCTTCTCCCAGATACCAGCTCAGATCTCCTAGATGTCTTCATTTTACCAGGATTGAGAAGATAAAAGATCTTCTCCCAGATACTAGCCCAGATCTCCTAGATAAGTCTTCATTTTACCAGGATTGTGAAGACAGAAGATCTTCTCCTAGATACCAGCCCAGATCTCCTAGATAAGTCTTCCTATCACCAGCCATGGATACACAGAAGATCTTCCCACAGATATCCACTCTGATATTCTAGATAATGCTTTTTTTTTTTTAACCCGCCATGGATACACAGTCCATTTCTTGCCAATATAAACTCCTACAAAAGTTGCCTTCCGATCGCTTGTCCGGTCGACACAGTCCATGTTCTTGGCCAGTCAACAGCATTTAGCTCCTAGATAAGTTTTCATATCAATATGATATAAAGACTTGTCTAAGAGCTTAGTGCTGTTATCTGGGTAAAAAAAAATGGACTATGTGGTCAGGACTAGTGATATGAAGAGTTATCTAGAAGTACAGAGGTGTTATCTAGGCAAGAAAATGGTGTGTGGGGTCAGGACTAGTTAGACAAAGACTTATCCATGAGCTCAGAGCTGTTATCTGGACAAGAACATGGACTGTGTGGTCAGGACTAGTGATAGGAAGACTTATCTAGGAGCTCAGAACTGTTATCTGAGCAAGAAAGCATACTATGTGGTCAGGACTAGAGATTCACTAGTCATGATAAGTCTTTCTATCACTAGTCCTCACCACACAGCCCAAGATAGCATCTCTGAACTCCTAGATAAGTCTTCATTTTGCTAGACATAAACACACAAGAGATCTTCTCTCACATATCTACTCTGATCTTCCAGATAAGTCTTCCTATCACCAGGCATGAATACACAGAAGGTCTATTTTCTAGCCCAGGCAATAGCTCGAAACTCCTAGATAAGTCTTTGTATCACTGGTCTTGACCATACAGTCCATTTTCTTGCCCAGATAACAGTTCCGAGCTCCCAGATAAGTCCCCTTTCTATCACTAATCCGGACCACACAGTCCATGTTCTTGCCCAGATAACAGCTCTGAGCTCCAAGATACATCTTGACCATATAGTCCGTTATCTTGCCCAGATAAACCTCTAAGCTCTTAGATAAGTCTACCTATCACTATTACTGACCACACAGTCCATTGTCTTGCCTAGATAAAGTTCTGAGCTCCTAGATAAGTCTTCATATCACTAGTCCTGACCATACAGTCCATGATCTTGCCCAGATAACAGATAACAGCTCTGAGCTCCAAGATACATCTTGACCATATAGTCCGTTATCTTGCCCAGATAAACCTCTAAGCTCTTAGATAAGTCTACCTATCACTAGTCCTGACCACACAGTCCATTGTCTTGCCCAGATAAAGTTCTGAGCTCCTAGATAAGTCTTCCTATCACTAGTCCTGACCACACAGTCCATTGTCTTGCCCAGATAAAGTTCTGAGCTCCTAGATAAGTCTTCATATCACTAGTCCTGACCATACAGTCCATGATCTTGCCCAGATAACAGATAACAGCTCTGAGCTCCAAGATACATCTTGACCATATAGTCCGTTATCTTGCCCAGATAAAGCTCTAAGCTCCTAGATTTGTCTTTCTATCACTAGTCCTGACCATACAGTCCATTTCCTTGCCCAGATAAAGTTCTGAGCTCTCAGATAAGTCTTCATATCACTAGTCATGACCATACAGTCCATTTTCTTGCCCAGATAACAGCTTTGAGCTCCAAAATACTTCTTGACCATATAGTCCGTTATCTTGCCCAGATAAAGCTCTAAGGTCCTAGATAAGTCTTCCTATCACTATTACTGACCACACAGTCCATTGTCTTGCCCAGATAAAGTTCTGAGCTCCTAGATAAGTCTTCATATCACTAGTCCTGACCATGTTCTTGCCCAGATAACAGCTCCAAAATTCTAGATAAGTCTTCATATCACTTCTTTTGTCCACACAGTGGATTCTCTTACTAAGATAACATCTCCAAGATTCTAGATCAGCCTTCCTATCACTAGTGTGGCAGGGCGCGCAAGGGCAAGGCAGGGCAGGGCAGGGCAAGCCAGGACGTCACAAGCACTACACCAACACACCCCACACTCCCGGTCAGGCACACCAAAGTCAGACAAAATCCTTGTTGCCTCCCTCCAGGGGCTGATGCTCACACCAGGGGGTGGGCCAGTCGGTTGGTCCCACCCACCGAGGAGTGCACAGTCCTGGAGGCTTGAAAAGATAGGAGTTGAGTTTTAGAGTTTGAAGTGGAAGGAGTGAAGTGGTGCCCCCGTGACCCTGCACCTCGCCAGGCCCCGTAACCCGCCTGCCATCCATCCCTACTCCATCACCGGGCCCCAGGACAACCAGCCCCCTACCCACGGAGGGGAGAACTAACATCCAGGCTGCTCCCCGTTATCGCTCCCAGGATCCCCGTCCAGAGCAGCGGTGGTGTCACCAACCTCACCACACACGTGGGTGGCGTCACGGACAATATCAAATCCCCACAATCAAACCCCCCTTTTCACTCACCGCTCGAGCCACCATCGAGCAGCAGAAGCAGCAGCCGGACCTGAGCAGATGGAGAGCGCAGCGTTCCCTCCTCCGCCCCCGACAACTTGGCGTCACGAACAGGATCTTACCGCTCTGCCGTCAGGTAGAGGTGCGCCTTGTGACCGCCGGAGGTGTCCGGCCGAAAAATTTGTGAAGCCACCATCTTGGGCGCGAAAGATTCCCGCTCGAGCGTCTCCTCGAGCAGTAGAAGCGCGAAAGCTGAAACCCCGCCCCCGTGGAGGAGGTACCGGAAGGAAACTAAGGGGGGCACGGAATGGCGGTCGCAGCCGCATGTAACTAGTGCTGCAGCGTGCAGGGACGCCAGGACTCTGCTGAAACACGTTCCTGGATCCAGAAGCAAGATGTGCCAGGAGCTCCCGGCCCAAGTCCACTTCATGCTGGCGAAGTGGACGTCGGAGATGAAGGGCCTGGCCGCAACCGTTTGGGCATCCGAAGTGGAGGTGGTCTCAGAGGAGCGGGTAAGCGACCCACGCCCCTATGTCCCCGAGGGATCGGTCGATACGGCTGAGGTGCCCGGCATGCTGCCGTCCACCACGCTACCTCTCTCACTGCCCATGCCCGCGGCCAACGCCCCGACCGACCCGTTACCCCTGCCACCGGTAGCGGAGCCCGCAGCATCTGTGGGAGAGGGCCCAGACCTGCGGCCCCCGGGCCCTACCTTTACCACCGCCCTGGCACCCGTCCCGGCTTCCATTCCGGCCGCAACAGGGCCGACCCCTGCCCAGAAGCCAGCACTGCAAGTCCCGCTGACCGCTCCCAGACACCCGGCCTCGGCTGAGGCACGGCGGGGATGCAGCTGCCAGGAGGCAGAGCAGGCCACGTCACAATGGAGTCCCTCGTTATTGAAGGTACCGGTCATAGCCGGCACGGAGGGACTCTGGCTGGTCCCATCCCCCACACCACTTGAACCGGAGCCAGCAGAAGGTGCTCCACACCGGGAGCGGCAGCAAAGGCAGCTGCGCCGCGGGATTGCTGATAAAGAAAGAAAGGTTAGAGCATGGTAGCGGTTCCCGGTTACCTTGCTGTCGGTCCCCATTGGGACTCTGCTGACGTTCCAGACGGCCCTCAAGGCTAAGGAGTCCGGTTGGAGGAGCAGTCGTACCCACATCATCGGCAGCTGAAAATGGAGTCCTGTGGGACAGTGTCACCCCTGTATGAGGGTGGCGTTGGGGGCTCGTGCTGTTCGATGGTGGACTGTGGGAAAGCTGCAGGAGGAAGCTGTACCGGAGCCAGGTGTTGTGGATGGCCCCTGGGACCCAGCTGACAGTCCCCGTTGGGACCCTACGGCAAGTCTCCGTTAGGACCCTACAGTTTTGGTTGTGGTAGCCCGTTGGCTACGAAGCATTGTTGTCCCCGTAGGGACTGTTTACAACCCAATGCGTAAAAACTGCTACGGACAAGCCCGAGAACTGGCAGGGCAACCACGAACTTGTGGTGTGTAAATAGATATGTTTTATGGCTTAACCGTTACCGCCTCCGGAGAGGCTGATTTGGAGGATGGGCCTGGAGGGAAGTGATGGCCCAGGCCCGCCACTACCGCAACCGGTGGCGATCCTCCGGGGGTTTCAGGGGTTCCCCATGGACGTGGGGCCCCTGAAAAGGACAGAACCCACTCGGGTAACTTGTGCTGGACTGGGGTCAAGGGGTGCTGCCCGTTTGCTTAGGGGCAGCATCAGGGTCAGGTTGCTTGGGTGGGAGACAGCGGAAGCCGTTACCGTTAGCAACGTTTAAGAATGTGCCTCCCGATGTGGGAAGATTGAAAAAATGTTTTTATATGTTTTACCATTTATCTTTTTCAGTTGTGAAAATAAAACCGGTGATGGACAGGCAGCCCGCGGACGGTCTGCATTTTACTAAGGGGGAATGTGGCGCCCTGGGCAAGCCAGGACGTCACAAGCACTACAGCAACACACCCCACACTCCCGGTCAGGCACACCAAAGTTAGACAAAATCCTTGTTGCCTCCCTCCAGGGACTGATGCTCACACCAGGGGGTGGGCCAGGCTGTTGGTCCCGCCCACCGAGGAGTGCACAGTCCTGGAGGCTGGAAAAGGAAGGAGTTGAGTTTTAGAGTTTGAAGTGGAAGGAGTGAAGTGGTAGAGGAGCAGACAGAAAGTGGTCCGGGTGTGTGGCCCGGACGGATCAGCAAGGTTGGCAGACGGTGGTGACCGTCTGCAGGAGAGGCCGTTTGGAGTGAGCCGTAAGGACCGTGGACGGGCGGTGGCCCGGCGGTACCGGACCGGTACGCAAAGAGAAGCCAGCACCATCCGGCAGGGGCTTACGGACCCCGACAAGGCTAAGAGTCGCCGTGAAATTTGTCAAATCCGTTAGCGAAGGGAACCTCCTGGGTTTCCCAGCAGCCAAGTCCCGACAGAAGGCAACAGTCCAACCGTTAGAGGGAAACACAGTCACCGCCAAGGCTAAAGTTCCCAGGGCCAGAGCCTGCGGGCAAAAGGGGCTCCTTCAGCAACCTTCAAGCTGGAGGAGCGGGTTATCGGTGGGAACCCATTGGAACCGTCTACACTACAAAGGTGCAGGGAAAGGCAGTCACCATCAACCTGCCGGGACGAGAAACACCGCAGCCGTCTGTGGGACCCGTCCATCCAGCCGTTTGTTTTACCGGAGACTCTGTGTACATCATTGGCTGAGTGAGTACCACCGTGCCGTGCGGCACTGCGCTGCCCCTGCGACCCTGCACCTCGCCAGACCCCGTAACCCGCCTGCCATCCATCCCTACTCCATCACCGGGCCCCGGAACAACCAGCTCCCTACCCACGGAGGGGAGAACTAACATCCAGGCTGCTCCCTGTCATCGCTCCCGGGATCCCCGTCCAGAGCAGCGGTGGTGTCACCAACCTCACCACAACTGTGGGTGGCATCACGGACAATATCAAATCCCCACAATCAAACCCCCCTTTTCACTCACGGGCAAGGAGCGCCGTTCGAGTCCCCAGGATCCGGCCCACCGCTCGAGCCACCACCGAGCAGCAGCAGCAGCAGCCGGACCCGAGCAGTGGGAGAGCGCAGCGTCCCCTCCTCCGCCCGCGACACTAGTCTTGACCATGTGACGCCCTGGGCAAGCCAGGGGTCACAGGTCATAACACCACCACACCCTACACCCCAGTTAGGAACACCAAGGCTAACCTAAAATCCTTGTTGCCTTCCTCCAGGGGCTGATGTCCACACCAGGGGGTGGGCCAGGCGGTTGGCTCCGCCCACCAAGGAGTTCACAGCCCTGGAGGCGGGAGAACCAGGCAGATAAGAAAAGTTAGTGGAAGTAGAAGGAAGTGAAGTGGTAGAGGAGCTTGAGAGAAGGAGTAAAATGTGACAGTTTGTAAAGCCTGAAGCTGGTCCGGGTGTGTGCCCCGGACTGAGACAGCAAGGTAAGCAGACGGCGGTGACTGTCTGCAGGGGAGACTGCTTGGAGGTTGCTGGAAGGACCGCGGACGGGTGGTGGCCCGGCGGTACCGGAGCGGTATACGAAGAGCAGTCAGCACCATTGGCAGGGGCCTTACGGATCCCGGCAAGGCTAGGAGTCGCCGTGAATTTGCCAAATCCGTTAGTGAAGGGGACCTCTGGGTCTCCTAACAACCAAGTCCCGATTGAAGGCAACAGTCCAACCGTTGGAGAGACACCGCCACCGCCAGGGCACCAGTTTCTCAGGGCCAGCACCTGCGGGCAAGGTAGGGCTCCTCCGGCCCACATCCAGGCTGGGGAGCGGGTTACCGGTGGGAACCCATCGCAACCATCATCATCTTAGGTGCAGGAAAAGGGACCGTCACCGTCAACTACTGGGGAAAAGCAAGTGCAGCTGTCCGTGGGAACCGTCTTTCCAGCCGTGTGTTTTACCGAGAACTGTGTCATCGTGTCAGGCTGAGTGAGTACCACAGTGCCGCAAGGCACAGCGCTGCCCCCGCGTCCCTGCACCCCACCAAGCCCTGCATCACGCACCTCATCACTGGGCCCTGGGACAACAACCCACTACCCACGGAGGGGAGAACCAACAACTTTGCTGCTCCCTGTCATCAGTCCCCGGGATCCCCATACAGAGCAGCGGTGGTGTCAACAAATCACCACAACCGTGGGTGGCGTCACGGACAATAAATCCCCAAAACCAACCCCCTTTTCACTCACGGGCGAGGAGCGCCGCTCGAGTGCCCGGGATCCGGCCCATCGCTCGAGCCACCGAGCAGCAGAGGCCGCAGCAGCAGCGGCAGCCGGACCCGAGCAGTGGGAGAGCGCAGCGTCCCCTCCTCCGCCCACGACAACCACATAGTCCATTCTTCAGATAACAGCCCCACGATAAATCATCCTTCAATACAAATGATTTTCTTTCCCAGATAACAGCTCGGATTACAGCCCAGATAAGTTGTCCTATGACCAGGCTCAGATAACATCTCCCATCTCTTCCTCATCTTCCTCTCACCAGGATTGTGTCCTACAGACCGTACTGACTTCTCGCCACCATTTGTTTCCCAGGCCGGTTCTGCGACATTAAATCTCGGAAACAGAGCAGCTTCCAGGAACCTATAGAGGACGGTGTTTGTGTAATTAGATAATTAGCCGTTAATTCTTATTATTTCCGCGGGTCAGTGGCGAAACATACGTGGGGAGGATATAATAACGGTAATTATGCGATTTTTATCCTCGTGTTATTAATATCCCCGGAGGAGCATTGATACCTAGTGGGGCCTATGTATCTGGAGGAAGCAGAGGTCTTCTGGATGCCACACGCTCGTCCCCCCGGACCCTCCGCACCACTTCATTCTGCTCCGTAGCGTAAACTCTGCTTATCTCTTCACATGCAGCTTACAAATATTTAGATAGAGCGACCAAACTTCTGCGGTATAACTATTTTTATTATTCGAGCAGCAGCCGGTTTCCTGCGCAGCCATGAGCCTGATGCTTCGCCCGTCCTACAGACCCCGAATACCAGCCGCAGCGTTTACATTACAAGACCCCCAGAGTCATTTCCTCTTCACATATACACACTATATACTGGCAGATATGGGGTGCCCAGCAAATAAATTACTGCCAGGTGAGGCTGAGCTTCTCAGAGAACATATATATATATATATATATATATATATATATATATATATATATATATATATATATATATATATATAATAAATATATATATATATATATATAAATAATAAATATAAATTTTATATATATATAAATTTTATATATATATAAATTATATATATATATATATATATATATATATATATATATATATATATGTGTGTATATATATACATACACACACGTCATAAGTAAATCCTAAAAAAAAATATATATATATATTTTTATTACGTTTTTATTTCCCCTGAAATTATTCCAAACATTTTTTTACATTCCCCCCCCCTGAAATTAGTCTAAAAAGTTCTTCCCTTGCAATGATTCTGAAAAATGCTCTAAATATTTTTTCTATTTTTACTTCGAAAAATAAATAAATATTTATTTTTTTTTTTTTTTACTTTCGAGTCAAAAATATTCTAAAATGTTATTTACTTTAAAAATCTGATTTTTTTTTTACCTTAGAGTCCAAAATGTTCTAAAAAGTTGTTGTTTTTTTTTTTACCTTAACAAAATCTGAAGTATTTTTCTTTTTTTTCCTACTCCAAGGTAAAAAAAGTTGTAAAAAAGTTGTTGTTTTTAATTTTAAAACAAAAATCTACATTTTTTTTTTACCTTGGAGTCTAAAATGTTTTAAAAAGTTTTTTTACTTTATAAAAAAAATCTAGTTTTTTTTATTTTAATTTACCTTGGAGTCTAAAATGTTGTTTATTTTAAAAAAAATGTTTTTTTTAATTTTTTTTTTTTACATTTGGAGTCTAAAATGTTCTAAAAAGTTTTTTTTTACTTTTAAATGAGACTTAAAACTTTAGATTTTTTAAATTCTCATTTCAAAGAAAAAAAAAATAGTACATTTTAAACTTCAAGGTTAAAAAAAAAGCAAAAACCTTTTTTTTATAATTTTTTTATTTTTCTAAGTCTTATTTCAGAGTTAAAAAAACCTTTTTAGAATATTGTAAGAGAGAAGAAACATTTTAGACTCCAAGGTAAAAAAAACTATACACACACACACACTTTAATTTTGTTTGTTTTTTTGTTTTTTTTTTAACCTATGAATCTAAAATGTTTTTAAAAAATATTTCCCAAAACTTCTTCTCTCTGAAAATATTCGAAGAAGTTTTGTTTTTTTTTACTTTGAAATGAGACTTAAAAAAAAATCCAATTTTTTTACCTTGGAGTCTAAAATGTTCTAAAAAAATTATTTTCCCATGAAATTATTATAACAAATGTTTCTATTTTTTTTTTCTCTTAAAACGTTCTAAAAAGTTTTTTGTTTTTTTTTACTTTGCAATAAGTCTTAAAAAAAATTCCAAAAAGTTTTTTTTTTTTTAATCTTTGAGTCTAAAATGTTCTAAAAAGTTTGCTTTCTCATGAAATTATTATAACAAATGTTTTTTTTTATATAATTCTATTAAAATGATTCAGTCTAAAATGCTCTAAAGAGGTTTTATTTTTGCTTTGAAATGAGACTTGAAAGATAAAAAAAAAATCTATTTTTTTTTTACCTTTGAGTCCAAAATGTTCTAAAAAGTTTTATTTACTTTAAAATGAGACTTAATTTTTTTTTACCTTTGTTTACCCATGAAATTATTGTAAAAAATGTTTAAAAAAATATATATTTTTTTTCTTGAAATTATTCTATCGATTTTTATTTTAAAGCTTTTTTTTCTTTGAAATCATTCTAAACATTTTTCTAAAAATTTTTACCCATGAAATGATTCTAAAAAAACCTGAAAATGATTTTTCTTCTCATGAAATGATAAAAAAAGTAAATAAACTTTTAATTTGATTCTATAATTAGAAAATGTCTTAGTTTTTTAACTAAGACATTTTCTAATTATAGAATCAAATTAAAAGTTTATTTACTTCAAACATTTATTTATTTTTTTATATTTTTATTTTATTTGAAACTTATTTATTTATTTCAAACAAATATGAAATAAAGTAAGGAAAATAAAAAATTAAAAAAAATATTCCTAAATAATAGTCCTATTTTTTTTGTGTGTCGGAGGAACAGGAAAAGTGTCCAGGTCCCCATAAAACAGTCAGGGCTTCTGTCTGTAGAATTTATGGGGCTGTTTCCTGAAATCTGTCTGCGTACACACTGACCAGACGCGCCGCCTCAGTTTAGACTGTATGGCCAGTAATTGCAGGTCCTGTTCTGTCACTGCAGCATCTGAACAAGCTCATTGCTACCAGGAGGGAAAGTTTTACAAGAGTTACTTTTGCAGGGTCAAGGAGGGGGAGGGATAGGACATTTCCGCCCAAGAACTTCCCTTTAGTGCCACTCATAAGTAGCTGCTCTTTAAGTCAATGTGGTCATTATCATGGTCCATCGGGAAGAGGAAAATCTCCAAGTATCCTTGACTTGTCTCTACGTTTTTCCGTGTAGGACCATAGTTGAGTATGTCCACCAACCATCTGACCCTAACACAACCATGGATTATAAAAAATAGCATCTAGAGTTTGTTTCAAGAGGTCCTGGGCAAAGACCTTTTTGGGATTTCTCCTTTCGAAAGTCTCAAAACTTTGAAAATCCACCAAAAAAGTACAAGTGTTTTTTAGGATAAAGTACTATTTCCAACCAAAGGTGGGAAGCCAAAAAAAGATCCTAGCTGAAGGCCACAAATATCTTCATTTTCTGAAATGTCTCAGAAATATGGAGAACCCCCCCAAAAAGAACTTATGGTACTATTTTCTACCAAGGCTATGAACCCACCAAAACCGATCCAACCTGAAGGCCACAAAACTTTTTCTTTCATGCTTTCAATGACTGTCTGACACATGTCAAAAATATGGAGATCCTGCAAAAAGAACTGGTCTCTATGGTTTAAGGTAAAATTTCTTACCCAAGTTGTGGATTCCAAAAAATAATCCTATCTGAAGGCAATAAAACTTGTTCCAATCTTATTGGGATGTCCACTTTCTGACATTTCTCAAAAATATGAAGGCCCACCTGAAAAGAACTGGTCTCGCTCAATTAAGGTCCAATTCTATGAACCCCCCAAAATGTGTTGCGACCTGCTTAGAATCTTCACTTTCTGGTCGTCTTAAATTAAGGTTCAATTTTGTACCAAATCTCTGAACCCAAAAATAATCCTACTTGAAGGCCACAAATTGTTGTTTTACCTTCATGGGATCTTCACTTCCTGGAATGTCTCAAAAATATGGAGACCCATTAAAAGGATCTGCTCATCTTAAATTAAGATCCAATTTCGTGGCAAAGCTGCGAACTCCAAAAATGATCCTACTTGAAGGCCACAACATTTTTTTTACCTTCATGAGATCATCACTTTCTGGCATGTCTCAAAAATATGGCGACCCATCAAAAGGATCTGGTCATCATAAATTAATGTCCAATTTTGTAGCAAAGCCATGAACTCCAAAAAATGATCCTAGCTGAAGGCCATAATTTTTTTTATAATTTTTTTTTTCCGAATCTATTGGGATGTCCACTTTCTGATATTTCTCAAAAGTATGAAGGCCCACCTAAAAGGAACTGGTCTTGCTCGATTAAGGTCCAATTCTATGAACCCAAAACATGTTTTTTCCACCTTCCTGAGATCTCCACTTTCTGACACGTCTCAAAAATATGGCGACCTACCAAAAGGAACTGGTTGTCTTAAATTAAGGTCCAATTTTGTAGCAAAGCTGTGAACCCCAAAAATGATCTTACTTGAAGGCCACAATATATATATTTTTTTACCTTCATGGGATCTTCAAAAATATGGAAACCCGTCAAGAAGAATTGATCTTCTTAGACTAAGGTACAGTGTCTACCGAAGCTGTGAACCCCTTCTTATGACTTGTAGTTGTAGGAGCTACAAGGTACTGCATCCTGTCAAAGATGCAGGGCCTACCCCCAGGAACCTGGAAAACCAGTGCCGGTAACAGCAAAACATATTATAATCCCTGTTTTTCCCTTTCCCCAAGGACTGGTGACAGACTAGAGTTGGACACAATGGATGGTCACCTAGGGGTGGAGCCGATCCAGTCCACTAGATGACAACCAGTTGGGAGGGGTCAAACAGTCAATTGGACCCAATGGATGGCCACCTAGGGATGTAGCCGATCCAGTCCACTAGACGACAACCAGGTGGGAGGGGTCAAACAGTCAATTGGACCCAATGGATGGCCACCTAGGGATGTAGCCGATCCAGTCCACTAGATGACAACCAGGTGGGAGGGGTCAAACAGTCAGTAAGTGGAAGTGAGAGGGGATGGACGAAACCGTACTGACGGGAGTGTGTAACGGTGACCTGAGGCCCAGGTGTGTGGTTGCCGGTGGAGTACGGTGGAGAATTCCCGGAACCAAAGAACCTACGGGGTACAGACCCCTAGGTCAGGGAAATGCTCCAGGCAGACCTGATAAAATCTACACAGTGAGGGGACCATCCAGGAACTCACTGACCGTAAAGCCCGGGGGCACCAGCAGTGACGGGAGAACCAGGGACAGGAACAGAACACCGACCCTACAGGGTTCAAACTGCCCGCTGTACGGACTAAAGACTGAGAGTCTACAAGGAGGGGACCCCAAGACGCTCCAAGCAACGGGGACCCACCAACTTGAGACAGGTGCAGGGGAAAGATGCCATCAGGTCACCAAACCGGCACTGGGACTAAGACGACCAGTGGTGAAGACCAGCCTTCCTCCAGGTATCAGCCATCAAACCGCTGTGAGTAAAAAACCCAGTTACACTGCAATCCCGTGTGAGATCCTACCTTCTTTCCGCGCCTAACTCTATCACCTACCCCCTGGGGCCCCGGCCCTACTTGCAGAGGGCCCAACATCCAGGCTGCCACTAACATCAGCCCCAGCGGTGAGAAACTGTGTAGCGGCGGTTCCATCACCATAACTGCAACCCGCAAGTGTACATCTCTCCTTTTAAAGTGCCCCCCAGAGTCATGGAACCCAGTGCCATATCCCAACAGTACACTGCCCAGGACCGAGTACCCCATAGCCCTGGGGTAGGACATAGTCTTGGCCGGTGACCCGGGGGCGGTTCGGATTACAGCTGACGTTCCCCATTATCGGCTGTTCATTAGTGAAGTGCAGAGAACGTAGCTGATCTCCATGTCGTGCAGAGCTGAAGACTTCTCCTGTCAACGTGTCTGGTGCACTCTATTCCTCGACTGCGTGGGAGACTTGCCCAGAGCGGATCGCGGGCACCGGACACGTCTGTCTGATGCTGACTCTCCCAGAACCAGTGTTTGGCTGCCGGACGCATTTTCCCACCAATGTAATAGAATTAAAAATATGAAGTGCGGGCGACTCATGGAGGCCTAATCTACAGGAGACCCCAGGAGATCACCAATCCAAACAAATCACCGGGGTTGTGTTTCCTCCAGGCCATTCATTCTGCTCACATTATGGGGGTTGTCCTGCCTTTGACTCCTTTCCCTCGGGGATAGAGTTGAAGGAACTTTACGAAGAGTACGGGTGGATTAACGCAAATACAGAAAGTGAAATATCTGCAGAACTTTCCAAAGATGACACCAATGCTGGCCACATGCTGGTTCCCAACCCACCGAATCCGGCAATATCGGCATTTCACGCCCCTCTCATACCGGTGCCGGAGCCATCGTTCACCATCAGTATCTGGTGTTTCATCGTTATTTGCCAAAGCTCAGAACACGTGTCGATCTTCCACTCTTCACTTTGGCAACAAGCCCCGAAGAACAAAGACTGATGTGTGAATGGGGCCTTAGAATTGGTGCGCTGGACAATGCTGCTCTGCAGCGGCACAAGTCAATTATATGCCCTGCAACAGTGCCGCCCACAGTACTCACACCGCAGAGCCTGCCATAGTGCAGCCAGCGCGGCATTATTACCGCTAATTACACTGCCTATTATTAGGGCCAGAAATAGCGCCCTCATTACTGACAGCCACTGCTATAGACAGCCATGGCATCCATAGAAAGGAGTTAGTCAAAGTGCCCCCATAAGATTGCTACCATAGTACCCCCATAAGATTATCGCCATAGTGCCCCCATAACATTATCTCCATAGTGCTACCATAAGATTATCACCATAGTGCCCCCATAACATTATCTCCATAGTACCCCCATAAGATTGCTACCATAGTACCCCCATAAGATTATCGCCATAGTGCCCCCATAACATTATCTCCATAGTGCCCCCATAACATTATCTCCATAGTGCCCCCATAACATTATCTCCATAGTGCTACCATAAGATTATCACCATAGTGCCCCCATAACATTATCTCCATAGTGCCCCCATAACATTATCTCCATAGTGCTACCATAAGATTATCACCATAGTGCCCCCATAACATTATCTCCATAGTGCCCCCATAACATTATCTCCATAGTGCTACCATAAGATTATCACCATAGTGCCCCCATAACATTATCTCCATAGTGCTCCCATAAGATTATCACCATAGTGCCCCCATAACATTATCTCCATAGTGCTCCCATAAGATTATCACCATAGTGCTACCATAAGATTATCACCATAGTGCCCCCATAACATTATCTCCATAGTGCTACCATAAGATTATCACCATAGTGCCCCCATAACATTATCTCCATAGTGCTACCATAAGATTATCACCATAGTGCCCCCATAACATTATCTCCATAGTGCTCCCATAAGATTATCACCATAGTGCCCCCATAACATTATCTCCATAGTGCTCCCATAAGATTATCACCATAGTGCCCCCATAACATTATCACCATAGTGCCCCCATAACATTATCTCCATAGTGCTACCATAAGATTATCTCCATAGTGCTACCATAAGATTATCACCATAGTGCCCCCATAAGATTATCACCATAGTGCCCCCATAAGATTATCTCCATAGTGCTACCATAAGATTATCACCATAGTGCCCCCATAACATTATCACCATAGTGCCCCCATAACATTATCTCCATAGTGCTACCATAAGATTATCACCATAGTGCCCCGATAACATTATCTCCATAGTGCTACCATAAGATTATCTCCATAGTGCCCCCATAGCATTATCTCCATAGTGCTACCATAACATTATCTCCATAGTGCCCCCATAACATTATCTCCATAGTGCCCCCATAAGATTACCACCATAGTACCTCCATAAGATTACAACCACAACTCTCCAATAACAATACACCCATAGTGACCCACAAAAACACTACAGCTATAGTGCCCTCATAAGATTACAAACAGAGTTCCCCATAACATTACGGACATAGTGCCCCTAACATTACAGCAATGTGCCCCCATAAGAACACAGATACAGGGCTCCCATAACAATACAGACAGTGCCAACATAACATTGCAGTCATTGTGCCCCCATAACATTACAGACATAGTGCCTCCATAACATTGCAGCCACAGTGCCTCCATAGGATTATAGCCATCGTACCCTCATAACATTACAGCCACAGTGTTCCCATAACATTACAGCCATAGTACCTCCATAACATTACAGCCATAGTACCCCCATAACATTACAGCCATAGTACCTTCATAACATTACAGCCATAGTACCCCCATAACATTACAGCCATAGTACCTTCATAACATTACAGCCATAGTACCTCCATAACATTACAGCCATAGTACCCGCATAACATTACAGCCATAGTACCTCCATAACATTACAGCCATAGTACCCCCATAACATTACAGCCATAGTACCTTCATAACATTACAGCCATAGTATCCCCATAATATTACAGCCATAGTACCCCCATAACATTACAGCCATAGTACCCCCATAACATTACAGCCATAGTACCCCCATAACATTACAGCCATAGTACCTCCATAACATTACAGCCATAGTACCCCCATAACATTACAGCCATAGTACCTTCATAACATTACAGCCATAGTATCCCCATAACATTACAGCCATAGTACCTCCATAACATTACAGCCATAGTACCCCCATAACATTACAGCCATAGTACCTTCATAACATTACAGCCATAGTATCCCCATAATATTACAGCCATAGTACCCCCATAACATTACAGCCATAGTACCCCCATAACATTACAGCCATAGTACTCCCATAACATTACAGCCATAGTACTCCCAAAACATTACATACGTAGTACCCCCATAACATTACAGCCATAGTATCCCCATAATATTACAGCCATAGTACTCCCATAACATTACAGCCATAGTACTCCCATAACATTACAGCCATAGTACTCCCAAAACATTACATACGTAGTACCCCCATAACATTACAGCCATAGTATCCCCATAATATTACAGCCATAGTACTCCCATAACATTACAGCCATAGTACCCCCATAACATTACAGCCATAGTACCCCCATAACATTACAGCCATAGTACTCCCATAACATTACAGCCATAGTATCCCCATAATATTACAGCCATAGTACTCCCATAACATTACAGCCATAGTACCCCATAACATTACAGCCATAGTACCCCCATAACATTACAGCCATAGTACTCCCATAACATTACAGCCATAGTACTCCCAAAACATTACATACGTAGTACCCCCATAACATTACAGCCTTAATACCCCCATAAGATACAGCCCGCTGCTCCATACCGTTATATCCACAGTAACCACCTAAAATTACAGCCATAGTGCCCCCATATGATACAGCCCGCTGCCCCATACCGTTATATCCACAGTATCCCCTTAGCATTACAGCTCTGGAGGCCATCTTGGTTCTTGCTCACCTATGTGTGACCCCAGCACGGGGGAATGGTGAATTTTAGGGACCCTTGAACCCTTGGCTAATGTCTGTATTGTGACCTTGTGTACGATTATTAACCCCTCAGCCCCCAGACGGGCCGTCTTCCCTGGGAATGGGTTCCGCTTCCCTTCTCACTGTGTGATAATGTATTAGGCCTTTGTCTCGCGTGTGCTGCATTCATTCCCACATTGCTCAAATATTTCTCCCCAAAGTTTCGCCCCTGGCCCTCCTGTATCCTCCTCCTGCTTTGTATTTCCTCATTTACAACATTAGGTAATTATGGCATAAATTCCTCTCCCTCCGTCGTCTTATTCTTTATGGAAGGTTCCTCGGTCGTGTTCTTGGATGCTCTGCAGGAATTCCGCTCTGGAAACGAGCGGTGACTTGTTGGTTGGGCAAGTTCCCTTGGCATCTGTGCCCGACACTCCATTCCACTACTACCTGGGTTCTGCAGGTGCTCAAGGCAACAAGAACCAGTGCTATTGTCACGGCAGGTTATACGGCTCCAGAACCCAGACCTAGTGGTGCTGGACCAAGAACCCAGAGTTAGTGGTGCTGGACCAAGAACCCAGACCTAGTGGTGCTGGACCAAGATCCCAGACCTAGTGGTGCTGGACCAAGAACCCACACCTAGTGGTGGTGGACCAAGAACCCACACCTAGTGGTGCTGGACCAAGAACCCACACCTAGTGGTGCTGGACCAAGAACCCACACCTAGTGGTGCTGGACCAAGATCCCAGACCTTGTGGTGTTGGACCAAGAACCCAGAGCTAGTGGTGCTGGGCCAAGAACCCAGAGCTAGTGGTGCTGGACCAAGAACCCAGAGCTTGTGGTGCTGGACCAAGATCCCAGACCTAGTGGTGTTGGACCAAGATCCCAGACCTTGTGGTGTTGGACCAAGAACCCAGAGCTAGTGGTGCTGGGCCAAGAACCCAGAGCTAGTAGTGCTGGACCAAGATCTCAGACCTAGTGGTGCTGGACCAAGATCCCAGAGCTAGTGGTGCTGGACTAAGATCCCAGACCTTGTGGTGTTAGACCAAGAACCGAGAGTTAGTGGTGCTGGACCAAGATCCCAGACCTTGTGGTGTTGGACTAAGAACCCAGAGCTAGTGGTGTTGGACCAAGAACCCAGACCTTGTGGTGTTGGACCAAGAACCCAGAGCTAGTGGTGCTGGGCCAAGAACCCAGAGCTAGTAGTGCTGGACCAAGATCTCAGACCTAGTGGTGCTGGACCAAGATCCCAGACCTAGTGGTGCTGGACTAATGTGACGCCCTGGACAAGCCAGGGGTCACAGGTCATCACACCACCACACCCTACATCCCAGTTAGGAACACCAAAGCTACTAAAATCCTTGTTGCCTTCCTCCAGGGGCTGATGTTCACACCAGGGGGTGGGCCAGGCAGTTGGCTCCGCCCACCGAGGAGTTCACAGCTCTGGAGGCGGGAAGAACAGTTCAGTTAAGCTAGGGGAGTGAAGTAGAAGGAAGTGGTAGAGGAGCTAAGTGAAAGTGAAGTTGTAGTGGAGCAAAGAAGAAAAGGAGTACAAGTGAGCGTAGAAAGACCTGAAGTGGGTCCGGCTGTGTGCAGGACAGTGTCAGCAAGGTCAGCAACAGCGGTGATTGTCTGGAGGGGGACTGCTCGGAGGTTGCTGGAAGGACCGCGGACGGGTAGTGGCCCGGCGGTCTGGAGCAGTATACGAAGGACAGTCAGCACCAGGGGAGGGGCCTCTCGGACCCCGGCAAGGCTAGGAGTCGCCATAATTTGCCAAATCCGTCAGTGAAGGGGACGTCGACCCCCCCAACAACCAAGTCCCGACTGAAGGCAAAAGTCCAACCATTAAGGAGGAACACCGCCACCGCCAGGGCACCAGTTCCTCGGGGCCAGCGTCTGCGGGCAAAGTAGGGCTCCTCCGGCCCATATCCAAGCCGGGGAGCGGGTTACCGGTGGGAACCCATCGCTACCAACACAGAAACACTAGGTGCAGGTGAAAGGGACATCACCGTTACCTGCTAGGAGAGCAAGTGCAGCCGTCCGTGGGAACCGTCTTTCCAGCCGTGTGGTTTACCGAAAAACTGTGTCAACGTCTCAGGCTGAGTGAGTACCACAGTGCCGCAAGGCACAGCGCTGCCCCCGCGTCCCTGCACCCCACCAAGCCCTGCATCACCCACCTCATCACTGGGCCCCGGGATCACCAACCCCTACCCACGGAGGGGCAACACAACAACTGGCTGCTCCATACCATCCTTCCCGGGATCCCCATACAGAGCAGCGGTGGTGCCAACAAATCACCACAACCGTGGGTGGCGTCACGGGCAATAAACCATCCCCACACCCAACAACCCCCTTTCACTCACGGGCGAGGAGCGCCGCTAGAGTCCCCGGGATCCGGCTCATCGCTCGAGCCACCGAGCAGCAGTGGGAGAGCGAGGCGTCCCCTCCTCCGCCCGCGACACTAAGATCCCAGACCTTGTGGTGTTAGACCAAGAGCCGAGAGTTAGTGGTGCTGGACCAAGATCCCAGACCTTGTGGTGTTGGACTAAGAACCCAGACATAGTGGTGTTGGACCAAGAACCCAGAGCTAGTGGTGCTGGACCAAGAACCTAGAGCTAGTGGTGCTGGACCAAGATCCCAGACCTAGTGGTGCTGGACCAAGATCCCAGAGCTTGTGGTGTTGGACCAAGAACCCAGACCTAGTGGTGCTGGACCAAGATCTCAGACTTAGTGGTGCTGGACCAAGATCCCAGACCTTGTGGTGTTGGACTAAGAACCCAGACATAGTGGTGTTGGACCAAGAACCCAGAGCTAGTGGTGCTGGACCAAGAACCTAGAGCTAGTGGTGCTGGACCAAGATCCCAGACCTAGTGGTGCTGGACCAAGATCCCAGAGCTTGTGGTGTTGGACCAAGAACCCAGACCTAGTGGTGCTGGACCAAGATCTCAGACCTAGTGGTGCTGGACCCAGAACCTAATCTTGGTGGTGCTGTGTCGCCCTGGACAAGCCAGGGGCCACAGAGAACAACACCACAACACACCCCAAACCCCCTGCATGCACATCAAGGACAGACACAAAACCCTTGTTGCCCTCCTCCAGGGGCTGATGTCCACATCAGGGGGTGGGCCAGGCGGTTGGCTCCGCCCACCGAGGAGTTCACAGTCCTGAAGGCGGGAAAAGAGCTCAGTTAAGCTAGGGAAGGGAAGGAGTGAACAGATTAGTGTTGGAGGTGAAAGTGGAAGGAGTGAAGTGAAGTGGCAGTAGAGCAAACAGTCTGAAGTGCGTCCGGGTGTGTGGCCCGGGCGAGACAGCAAGGTTGGCAGACGGCGGTGACCGTCTGCAGGAGTGGCTGATTGGAGTCTACCGTAAGGACTGCGGATGGGTGGTGGCCCGGCGGTACCGGATCGGTACACAAAGAGAAGCCAGCACCAGTGGCAGGGGCCTTTCGGACCCCGGCAAGGCTTGGAGTCGCCGTGAATTTGCCAAATCCGTCAGTGAAGGGGACCTCCTGGGGTTCCAAACAACTAAGTCCCGATTGAAGGCAACAGTCCGACCGAGTGAGAGGGACACTGCCACCGCCAAGGCATCAGTTCCTCAGGGCCAGCGCTTGCGGGCAAAAAGGGGCTCCTCCGGCCCATATCCAAGTTGGGGAGCGGGTTACCGGTGGGAACCCATCGATACCAACAACTGTACTTAGGTGCAGGGAAGAGACAGTCACCGCTAACTTGCAGGGAACAACAACACCGCAGCCGTCCGAGGGACCCGTCCAACCAGCCGCTTGTTTTACCGTGAACTGTGTCATCATCATTGGACTGAGTGAGTACCTCCGTGCCGTGCGGCACAGCGCTGCCCCTGCGACCCTGCACCTCACCAGGCCCCGCAACCCGCCTGTCATCTATTCCTACCCCATCACCAGGCCCCGGGACAACCAACCCCCTACCCACGGAGGGGAGAATAACAACCAAAGCTGCTCCCTGTCACCGTCCCCGGGATCCCCATCCGGAGCAGCGGTGGTGTCACCAAAAATCACCACAACCGTGGGTGGCGTCACGGACAATATCCCCAAAACCAAACCACCCCCTTTTCACTCACGGGCGAGGAGCGCCGCTCGAGACCCCGGGATCCGGCCCACCGCTCGAGCCACCGCCGAGCAACAGCCGCAGCAGCGGCCGGACCCAAGCAGGGGGTGAGCGCAGCGTCCCCTCCTCCGCCCGCGACAGTGCCACATTCATGAACTCAGTTATAGTGGTACTGGACCAAGACTCTAATCCTGAATACAATTTGCGTGGTACGAGACCCAGAACCCAATCTTAGAGCTGCCATTTTAAATATCCAGCCCCAGTGGAGCTGAATCTACAACCCAATTTTAATGGTGCCAGCCAGAATCCAATCCTAGCAGTGACGAGCCCATAAAACAATCCTAGTAATGTCCAACCCTGAATATAATTCTTGTAGTAGGACCTTCCAACCGCCCCTGATCCAGGGGATGAGGGTGAATTTAGGGAGTAACTCCGTTGTCAGGGAGGTTGGGGATACGTCCTCAGCACACAGATACAGTCTGATACAATGGGGGGCAGTGGACCATCAGACCCCTACTGCACTAAGTCTAGGGTCTAATGGACCTTCAAGTCATGTGACATTCTCAGGGTATGTGACAGAAAACCGAGAAGAACACACAGGCAAGTGCGATGCTTATGCCCGGGAGTCATAACGGGTATGTGGGTTGTGGGGGCATCATACTTTGTGGGAGGTCATGATCTTGTGTGTGCGAAATCTTATTGTGTGTGGGGCTGGTGGGGTGAAAACTTCATACTGTGTGGGGATAATATGCATCACAGTGTGTGGTGCGGGGGCTATGGGAGCATCATACGATGTATGGTGAGGGACTCTAGGGTGTATCATACTATGTATGGCTGGCTTTGGGGGGCATCATACTTTATGTGGGGGAATGTATTGTGGAGGCATCATACTGTGTGTAAGGGGGCATCATAAAGTGTGTGGGGGCATTAACCTTGTGTGGAGGGACTGTGGGGGCAACATACTGTATGTAAGGGGACATCATACTGTGTGTGGGGGGCTCTAGGGGCATTATACTGCATGCAAGGGGGCATCATACTGTGTGTGGGGGGCTGTAGGGGCATTATATTTTATGTAAGGGGGCATCATACTATGTCTCGGGGCTGTAGGGGTATTATACTGTATGTAAGGGGGCATCATACTGTGTGTAGGTGACTGCAGGGGCATTATACTGTATATAAGGGGGCATCATACTGTGTGTGGGTGACTGTAGGGACATTATACTGTATATAAGGGGGCATCATACTGTGTATGGGGGGCTGTAGGGGCATCATACTGTATGTTAGGGGGCATCATACTGTATATGGGGGGCTGTGAGGGCATTATATTGTATGTTAGGGGGCATCATACTGTGTGTGGGTGACTGTAGGGGCATTATACTGTATGTTAGGGGGCATCATACTGTGTGTCGGGGGCTGTGGGGGCATGATACTGTGTGTGTGGGTTACACTAGGGGGCATCATATTGTGTGTAGGGTATTATACTGTGTATAGGGGTTACTGGGGGCAACATACTGTGTGTGGGGGCCTGTAGGGGCATTATACTGTATGTAAGGGGGCATCATACTGTATATGGGGGGCTGTAGGGGCATCATACTGTATGTTAGGGGGCATCATACTGTATATGGGGGGCTGTGGGGGCATTATATTGTATGTTAGGGGGCATCATACTGTGTGTGGGTGACTGTAGGGGCATTATACTGTATGTTAGGGTGCATCATACTGTGTGTCGGGGGCTGTGGGGGCATGATACTGTGTGTGTGGGTTACACTAGGGGGCATCATATTGTGTGTAGGGTATCATACTGTGTATAGGGGTTACTGGGGGCAACATACTGTGTGTGGGGGATGTAGGGGCATTATACTGTATGTAAGGGGGCATCATACTGTGTGTGGGGGGCTGTAGGGGCATTATATTTTATGTAAGGGGGCATCATACTATGTCTCGGGGCTGTAGGGGTATTATACTGTATGTAAGGGGGCATCATACTGTGTGTAGGTGACTGTAGGGGCATTATACTGTATATAAGGGGGCATCATACTGTATATGGAGGGCTGTAGGGGCATCATACTGTATGTTAGGGGGCATCATACTGTATATGGGGGGCTGTGGGGGCATTATATTGTATGTTAGGGGGCATCATACTGTGTGTGGGTGACTGTAGGGGCATTATACTGTATGTTAGGGGGCATCATACTGTGTGTCGGGGGCTGTGGGGGCATGATACTGTGTGTGGGTTACACAAGGGGGCATCATATTGTGTGTAGGGTATCATACTGTGTATAGGGGTTACTGGGGGCAACATACTGTGTGTGGGGGATGTAGGGGCATTATACTGTATGTAAGGGGGCATCATACTGTGTGTGGGGGGCTGTGGGGGGCTGTGGGGGCATTATATTTTATGTAAGGGGGCATCATACTATGTCTCGGGGCTGTAGGGGTATTATACTGTATGTAAGGGGGCAACATACTGTGTGTGGGGGCCTGTAGGGGCATTATACTGTATGTAAGGGGGCATCATACTATGTCTCGGGGCTGTAGGGGCATTATATTTTATGTAAGGGGGCATCATACTATGTCTCGGGGCTGTAGGGGTATTATACTGTATGTAAGGGGGCATCATACTGTGTGTAGGTGACTGTAGGGGCATTATACTGTATATAAGGGGGCATCATACTGTGTGTGGGTGACTGTAGGGACATTATACTGTATATAAGGGGGCATCATACTGTATATGGGGGGCTGTAGGGGCATTATATTGTATGTTAGGGGGCATCATACTGTGTGTGGGTGACTGTAGGGGCATTCTACTGTATGTTAGGGGGCATCATACTGTGTGTCGGGGGCTGTGGGGGCATGATACTGTGTGTGTGGGTTACACTAGGGGGCATCATATTGTGTGTAGGGTATCATACTGTGTATAGGGGTTACTGGGGGCAACATACTGTGTGTGGGGGATGTAGGAGCATTATATTTTATGCAAGGGGGCATCACATTATGTGTGGGGGACTGTGAGGGCAACATACTGTAGGTAAGGGGGCATCATACTGTGTGTGGGGGCTGTAGGGGCATTATACTGTAGGTAAGGGGGCATCATACTGTGTGTAGGGGGCTGTAAGGGCATTATACTGTATGTTAGGGGGCATCATACTGTGTGTGGGTGACTTTAGGGGCATTATACTGTATGTTAGGGGGCATCATACTGTGTGTCGGGGGCTGTGGGGGCATGATACTGTGTGTGTGGGTTACACTAGGGGGCATCATATTGTGTGTAGGGTATCATACTGTGTATAGGGGTTACTGGGGGCAACATACTGTGTGTGGGGGATGTAGGAGCATTATATTTTTTGCAAGGGGGCATCACATTATGTGTGGGGGACTGTGAGGACAACATACTGTAGGTAAGGGGGCATCATACTGTGTGTGGGGGCTGTAGGGGCATTATACTGTAGGTAAGGGGGCATCATACTGTGTGTGGGGGGATTTGGGGGCATTATACTGTGTGTGTGTGTGTGGTTGACACTAGGGGGCATCATATTGTGTGTAGGATATCATACTGTGTATAGGGGGTACTGGGTGCAACATACTGTGTGTGGGGCCTGTGAGGGCATCATACTGCGTGTGAAGGGCACACCTATGACCGGCCCCCGAGGGGCCTAACAGGTCCCTGTCCCATAGGAAGAGACCGGACTATAAATGACATGCAGGCGATCATAGTCCAGGTACTGATGTCTCCGATCTCGGAGCCCCCCATATTCTGGTCATAGGTGGAGATGAAGCCATAATGCAGGTCAGTGAAGACAAAGCAAAGTATTGTAGAAACTGAGGCCGTGTAATGTCGAGAAGCAGTGAGTTCAGGAGAAGAGTTCTCCTTTAAGGAGGGAATATTGGGGGACGGCTGGAGAACATAAGCCGGGCTCTGTGTACAGCTAAAGGCACAGGACATCATTATTTGCGGACGGTTTCTTCTTCACAGATCAGACAGTGTAATATGCACAAAAATGTATTTTTATGACGGAATAATCTTGTTTGACAGTGGAAATGCCGCAATGAAGAAGAGCAGGGACAGGACGCAGCTACCGAGAGCCTCTCCACATCCAACAGGCCTGGAAATAGACAGGAGAAACGCTGCAGATACATAAGTCATGCCCGAAACTGTTTGCACCCTTGATATTGTTCCAGAAAATGGTCCCAACAACAGATCTCTCCACAGGTGTCAATGGGATTTAGATCCGGACTCATTGCTGCCACTTCAGAACTCTCCAGCACTTTGTTTCCATCAATTTCTCGGGGCTTCTTGAAGTGTTTGAGGTCATTGTACTGCTTTAAGACCCATGACCTAGGACGCAGACTCAGCTTTCTGACACTAGGCACTACATTGCCACCCAGACTCCTTTGGTAATCTTCAGATTTCATAATCTCTAGCACACAATTAAGGTGCCCAGTGCCAGAGGCAGCAGAACACCTCCAAAACATCTCTGACCTCTACCATGTTTGACTGTAGGTGGTATGTTCTTTTCTTTGTAGGCCTCGTACCATTTTTGGTAAACAGTAGAATGATGCGCCTTACCATAAAGCTCTACCTTGGTCTCATCTGTCCACAAGACACTTTTCCAGAAGGATTTTGGTTACTCACATATATTTTGGCTTTTTTTTCTGTCTCTGTGTCAGCAGTGGGGTCCTCCTTGGTCCTCTCTATAATATTTCATACAGATGTGGACGGTGGATGTCGTCCTTGTGCTCCCCTCCCTCCATTCCCTCTTGTCTGTATCACCTGTTAGCATTGAAAAATAAAGCAGTCCCATAATACCGGAGAGTGCTGCCCGTCTTCCTTTTTTTCTTTTGATGTGGACGGATAGTTGGCTCTGACACTGATGCCCCCTGATCTTGTAGGACAGCTTGAATTTCTTTGCATCTCGATTGGGGCTTATCCACCAAATGAACTGTTCTGCGTTGCAACCTTTCATTAATTTTCTATGTCTCTGTGTCAGCAGTGGGGGCCTCCTGGGTCTCCTCCATAATGTTTCATTTCAGTCAGATGTGGATGGGTAGTTTGTGCTGATACTGATGCCCCTGAGCTGCAGGACAGCTTGAATTTCTTTGGATCTTGATTCGGCTTATTCACTATCCGAACTGTTCTGCGTTGCGAGATTAGCTACAGTGCCATAGGTTGTGAACTTCTTATATTGTGCACTGTGGACAAAGGAACATCAAGATCTCTGGAGATGGACTTGTAACCATGACATTATCTTCAGACAGTTCTCTTTCTTTCTTCTGTTCTCCATACTTAGTGAGTCAACTTCTCCCCTTTTTATCTGGTTTCAGGTGTGATTTCCATATTGCCCACACCTGTTACTTCCCACAGGTGAGTTTGAATGAGCATCAAATGCTTGAAACAAAGTTATTTACCCACAATTTGGGAAAGGTATCAAGAATTTTGGGGGTTTTCTCTGAAATTATGGCCAATTTACCCTTTTTTTTCGTTGTTTTTTTGTATTTCAAGGAAATAAACATGTGTATCAGAAATCGTGTAATTGTAATAATTTTCTTGGAGAAATACTTAATTTTCTGGAACAAATTTAAGGGTGCCAACACTTTTGGCCATGACTGTATTGATAAGGAAAGACCTCGGTAAGGTTTGTGTCATATTCTGCCAGATATTTCGTAGAAGACGCATCAACTTCTCCGCAGAATACGGAATTTTCTATTCTATACGTAGACTAAATAAAATGTCAGTTGGAAACGCACCGGGAACTGCAATTCATAAAAATCAAAGATATTTCTGAGATTCAGCCAAGACGTCTCCTGCGAGCCAGAAACATACGTATGATGTGTAGGTTGGAGTCGAACCCATGAAATGCTTCAGCAGCTGCCTGGATCTCAGAACATGCCTGTGTGTTACCTGGCAGCGATGAGTATTTTATGGTCCTATTCGTTCCAATTTTTGGCCTGGTTACAATATTTGTCTCTGACCATTCATTGGGGTCCAGCGTTGGTGGCATCAGGACACAATCAGGAAGGAACTTTGGTCCAATTCCCTAAACCGTTACCGATTTTTAGAACAAAATAACCAAGGAACCCTCATCCTCCTTGGGAAAATCTTGGGATGGTCTTTAAGCCTAGAAGCATGTGTTCTATTGGTGAAGGAAACCTTTACCAAAATAATTGGTGGATCCCAAGAATTGTTGGGTGGGCGCATCAGGACATGAAATGACTTTTTGGTTACTGATTTATATTGGCCGTGTGGATATATAAACCTGTTTCATTAGTCTTGCAGCTTCTGAGAGATGTCCGTTCTGGGTGTTGGACACCATACATGGTCCTACTAAGGTCTCTACATTAGTCTTGCAGCTTCTGAGAGATGTCGATTCTGTGCGACAGTCACCATACATGGTCCTACTAAGGTCTATTCATCAGTCTTGCAGCTTCTGAGAGATGTCGATTCTGTGCGTCAGTCACCATACATGGTCCTACTAAGGTCTATACATCAGTCTTGCAACTTCTGAGAGATGTCCGTTCTGGGTGTTGGTCACCATACATTGTCCTACTAAGGTCTCTACATCAGTTTTTCACCTTCTGAGAGATGTCCATTCTGGACATCAGTCACCATACATGGTCCTACTAAGGTCTCTACATCAGTCTTGCAGCTTCTGAGAGATGTCGATTCTGGACATCAGTCACCATACATGGTCCTGCTAAGGTCTCTACATCAGTTTTGCACCTTCTGAGAGATGTCCATTATGGGCGTCAGTCACCATACAGGGTCCTACTAAGGTCTCTACATCAGTTTTGCACCTTCTGAGAGATGTGCATTATGGGCGTCAGTCACCATACATGGTCCTACTAAGGTCTCTACATCAGTTTTGCACCTTCTGAGAGATGTCCATTACGGGCGTCAGTCACCATACATGGTCCTACTAAGGTCTCTACATCAGTTTTGCACCTTCTGAGAGACGTCCATTCTGGGCGTCAGTCATCATACATGGTCCTACTAAGGTCTCTACATCAGTTTTGCACCTTCTGAGAGATGTTCATTCTGGGCATCAGTCACCATACATGTGTGACGCCCTGGACAAGCCAGGTAGTCACAGATAGAGCCCTGCACAACACCAGTCCCCTCACTAGGTAACACCAGCCAACCACATAACACCCTAGTCACCTCCCTCAGGGTTGGATGGACACACCAGGGGGCAGAGCCAGGCGGTTGGACACGCCCACCGAGGAGTTCAGAGAGCCTGAGGCAGGAAACCACAGTTAGTTGAAAGGCAGTGCAGTTTAAGAGTTGAGTGGAGGAGGTCAGGTCTGTAGGTCAGGCCTGTGACAGACTGACATGTGCCAGGGTAGGAGCCCTGGTACCTCTGCTAGGAGGCATACGGAGGCCTCTGCCTGCAGGAGCCAGGAAGACGGCTCGGTGGAACTGTGGTGGACCGGGACAGGGTAGTGGCCCGCCGGTACCGACCCGGGGAACCGACTTGGAAACCGGAGCACAAGAGGGGGTACTCAGACCCTGAAATGAGGTCTAGAAACTACTGGACTGAGTTAATTAACTGATTGCGGTCTGGACGTTAGGTCCTTTCCCACCCAAAGTCCCTCATAGAAGACAACAGCCCAACGAGGGGGATAGAAAGACACCGCCAAGGCTCAGAGATCCCACGGGCCTGCGTCTGCAGGCAAACGGGCTCTTCCGACATCCACAAGCTGGGGAGCGGACTCCTGATGCTTCAAGCACAGGTAGTCCAACAACTCAAACAGGTGCAGGAGAAAGGCAGAGACCACCAACCAGGTGGGTGAACCCGACTGCAGCCGGCTGCGGGCACCGACCACCATCATCTTGGTTTACCAGAGACTCGAGTGTTTCATTCTAATAGTGAGTACATCAGTGCCCTCCGGCTGCCCATCTCCCTGCACCGCCAAAGCACCCCCAACGGGTCCTGGGGCCACCATCCCTGTCCACTGAGGGGTTAAGAACTTGCTGCATACTATCTCCCCCGGGTGCCCCGTAACTGCAGCGGTGGTGCCCACCTTCACCACATCCCGTGGGTGGCATCACGAACTTAAAATACGGCTCCGGCCGTACACCTATGTCCCCCAAACCGCCAACCCCTTTTTGGTCGGAGTGAACGCAGGACCCCCGGGTCCGGAGACCCTCGAGCCACCCACTGAAGGTCCGGACTCGAGCGGCTCGGTTGCAGCTGAGCACGGGGCGGCACACATGGTCCTACTAAGATCTACAGATCAGTCTTGCAGCTTCTGAGAGATGTCGATCCTGTGCGTCAGTCACCATACATGGTCCTACTAAGGTCTATACATCAGTCTTGCAGCTTCTGAGAGATGTTTGTTCTGGTTGTTGGTCACCATACATGGTCCTACTAAGATCTACAGATCAGTCTTGCAGCTTCTGAGAGATGTCCTTTCTGGGTTTTGTTCACCATTCATTGTCCTACTAAGGTTCTATATCTATGGTCAGATCATAAGAATTGAAAAACACTTTCAAGCCAATTTGGAGTCTTAAACAGCAGACCCTTTTAGCTATGTTCTGGTGACTAGTGTTGAGTGGGGGCACATATTTATATCTGGGGTACACCAAGCTAAGTATTACTTTACCTATAAAACCTTGCGTGGAGGCCTCAAGCTACGTATACCAGATGTATCTTGGCCTCGTCTTGGACGCCCACTGACACGAATATTTGTGTTATTCTAAAACAATGCACCATTTCAAAACAAGAAAAGTAAATTGTGAGAAGGAAGCAGTCACAGATCAATCCTGAGCTGGATTACCCACAAGGCAATCAAGCCAGATGCCTAGGGGTCTATGGGTAGGCACAACAAACCACTTTATTGGCTTGGACTATGTACAAGTTTGAAAACTATAAAACAAAGGTAAAAGAACAACTAGAAAAATTGGGGATATTTTTGGAAGGTGATTTTAAAATTCCATTAATTCGACATGAAACAAAAAACAGAAAAGAAAATGAACACCTACCAATGCACCGTAATCTCCTACAAGCATCCAGGTCAATGTCCAAGTGCCAATTTCTGAACTACAGATTTACTACATTGACCTAAAGTTGAGGCTGATCCAATTCTGGAGAATGCCTCTCCTAAAATCTAGACGTTTTACGATGAGTGATGTAGGGACAGTAGAACATTGAGTTGCCCTCTATGGTTGTTCTGAGCCTTCTAAAGAAACTTGGTGACAACCAACATTAGAACCATTTCAGGTCCTTCAATGGTTGTCATACAACTTTCTAAAACAAAACCCATCTGTGGGGTTCTGAAATTGGATTGGACTACCCGGATAATCTAGGGAAAGATAGGGATGAGACGATTACGAGATCCAAGTTCTTCTTCAGAAGACGTCATAGATGTTGGCTCCTTCGAGTTGTCATCCACTCTTTTTCGTCATCGTCAAGGTATTTTGTTAATTACCAAAATATTTAGAGCAAAATAAATTAGTGGAATTTCTTAAATCCTAATGCGAAACTAGCAGAGAATGAAAATAAATACTCGGCAGGAATAGTTGGGATGATTTGTGAAATGCTTCATCCTTAGTAAACATCTTACTAGAGAAGATTATGTCCCAGTGTATCTGTTTACATATGGAGATCAGCGGGACACGGCGAGACGGGGAAGAGCAGGGTGTGGCCTTACTGGACGCTACCCGTGCTTATCCCCTTCTTCAGTACTGAGTCATGTTGTGTTTATAAACAGGCATTATACCGCTAATAGGAGGTAGGGGTCAAACAGCGGTAGCAGACCAGACCAGTTCCAGACCACAGATGGTGTCCTCCTTCATTACTAAACACAAATACTAAAGGTCTATTCGTGTCAGGGACGCCCTAGAATGAAAAAATTTCAAACTTTGACCCAGAGCGTAATCATACCCTATCACCGCCACATAATAAGACACATGTGAATGGTTCTATCCACTAACATCTATGGGAATGATAATAGCGATCCAGCCAGCTACTCCGCTTTGGGCACATTTCTTCGATGCTGGACAGACATGTTGAATAACCATCGGGGACCCCTATTTTGAATCCCAAGGCCGAGCCACCATAAATACAGTGACTGTCGAGACATAACTCCTACTAAATGTTGGGTGTGGTGCGTGAGAAGAACCATCCTTGAGTCGAAGCCCACTAGGTCCTCAAGCTAGTAGAGCCCTTTGGGCACATGCACCTTGTATCCTTCTTATAATCCAGTATTGAGGACCAGCAGATTAAGACCATCTTAGGCGCTTTATGATATGTCTGTTTGGTTATTTGAGATGTCAAGTGGTTGAGTGCCAAAACTTGATGGGTCTGCAGAGAACCATCTGATCTGTTTCTCTTTGGTTCATCTCTGGCGATTGGTGGTATCAAATGACAGTATGTGGCATGTTTTTTAATACTTAAAGAGTTCTGTTACAGTTGACATGGACCAATTTTTTTATTTCAAGCTTTTCTCAAAAGGATCTCTTTTTTGGCAAACCTTAATTACCACCAATACAGAAAACCCCAGGGGGTTGTTATGCCATTGCAAGTCTTCTGAATTCTTTTACAAAAACAAGCTATCGTGTCGAGGACTACATCTTGAGGACCACATATGTTGACAAAAATGTAGCCTCCTAGATTTGTTCATGGTGAAGGGATTTTGGAGCAATTTGGCAGGACTACTATTACTATGAGGTCCTTCCAAGCTCACTTTAAGTTACCAGCTGCAAAAAGCTGTGGTGTAACCTCAAGAAGAACTTCTCCGAAGACGAATCTATAATCCCGAAGGTCAAAAGATCTCAACAATCACTCTTCATTCTCTGTCTTTCCATTTACAACTAGACACGAGGCCAAGAGATGTTGTGTGCCAACTCTTAGGACTACTTACTCCACATTGCCTTGTCTTGTAGCCATAATGACCGGTTTTATTACAAAATTTCTCAAGCTAAGGTCAGAGTCAATAAGAAGTCAATATCAAGAGCACAAATACCAGGACTGGAATTACTCGGAATGGAGGGCTAGCCAGCTGGCAACAATGCAATGTCACCAGCCAAAGTGAGATAAGGACCAAGACGTCGGGTGCAGAAGAGAAAGGGTCTGGTTCCCAACCATTGGGGACTCGAAGCAGCAACATATTGGGCCAAGCTGATGACACAATATTGGTCCTCAAATGTTCAGAAGTTGGCGGGCCCTCAGAATAATCTTCTCAGCCCCAGGAAGCTTGAGCATGATCTTGGCTCTGGATTCTACCTTCACCTTGGTCGACTGAATATGTCATCTGATACTTGTCACTCGGCCTCCTTATTTTGATCTCGGGACCATCTTTTGATTACAACCCTTCCTCCTTCTAGTTTCATGTCTCGTGATAATCACCGTACTTCTCTTAGACTTATCCTACAGTTCACCCACCGCCTGTTAGACCCTACTAAGAAACTTCTCCTTCGTACAAGGGTATGGAGGAGTAAAGAAAAGATCCTGAGACCCCAGACCTCAGTTTATCAAATTTTTAATTATTTTTTTTTCCCAATAAAAGCTACATTCAGTGAAAAAAAAAGATAAATGGTTATGTTCCAGCAGACGCCATATCCAGTCTCACCGAGGAAGACACCACTGCGTGTTCTCCACGATCATTTCCTCCGCTCTAAGGGAAACAACTTAAACCGGTTGGCCATGCTCAATTGGTTTGTTGTCCAGGAATAATGAAGAACGTATGTTGTATCTGTCAAGTACTGAGAGCGAAAGCCGCGCTGCAGATCCTTGTGGTTACCCCCTCATTTCTATGTATTTACATGTAACAGCCTCTAACTGTTTTATGGGTCCCAAGGCCCTTAATACGGCCAGAAAAATCCACCAAACTCATAATCATAATGCTAAAAAACCTTCTAATATGTAGCTGGATCATAGAATGAAAAGGGCAGTATTATATAGTTATATTCTTGTGTATAGAGAGCAGCATTATAGCAGTTATATTCTTGTACATTCGGGGGGTCCGCCTGTCAGTGCTCAGACCATTCACCGCACACTGCAGAGGTTACAGGGGTGGGGGGTCCTCCTGTCAGTGCTCAGACTATACACTGCACACTGCAGAGGTTACAGGGGTGGGGGGTCCGCCTGTCAGTGCTCAGACCATACACTGCACACTGCAGAGGTTACAGGGGTGGGGGGTCCGCCTGTCAGTGCTCAGACCATACACTGCACACTGCAGAGGTTACAGGGGTGGGGGGTCCACCTGTCAGTGCTGAGACCATACACTGCACACTGCAGATGTGGCGCCCTGAACTAGCCAGGTCGTCACAGGTACTGCAACACACACCCCCACCCCGAGACAGGCACATCAGCCAGACACCAAATCCTTGTTGCCTCCCTCCAGGGACTGATGTCCACACCAGGTGGGGTGGAGCCAGGCGGTTGGCCCCACCCACTGAGGAGTTCACAGTCCTGGAGGCGGGAAAAGGAAGTCAGAAGAGTTCAGTTAGGGAAGTGAAGGAGAGAGGAGTGAAGGAGTGAAGGAGTAGTGGAGGAGCAAACTGACCGTGTCCGGGTGTGTGGCCCGGGCACTAAGAGCAAGGTTGTCAGACGGTGGTGGCCGTCTGCAGGAGAGGCAGATCAACGCGGAACCGTAGGACTGGGGACGGGCGGTGGCCCGCCGGTACCAAACCGGGGTGCGAAGTGAAGCCAGCACACACAGGCAGGGCCTACGGACCCCGACCAGGCTTGGAGTCGCCATTACAGGTCAAATCCGTCAGTGGCCGGAGCCCCAGAGGTTTCCTGGCAGCCGGGACCCGATTTGAAGGCAACCGTCCGACCAGTAGAAGGAAATACAGCTACCGCCACGGCTAGAGTTCCAAGGGCCATAGCCTGAGGGCAAAAGGGCTCCTCTGGCACATATATACGCTGGGGAGCGGGTTACCAGTGGGAATCCATCGGGACCGAACATACACAAAGGTGGAGGGAAAGGCAGCCACCAACAACCGTCCGGGAGAAGCCACAGCAGCCGGCTGCGGGACCCGTCCATCCAGCCGTTTGGTTTACCAGAGACTCTGCGTACATTTGTGACTGAGTGAGTACAACCGTGCCATCCGGCGCCGCGCTGTGCAATCCAAGCGCCCCCCTGCACCTTGCCAACCCTGCTTCCCCGTCACCTCACCGGGCCCCGGGACCACCAACCTCTACCCACGGAGGGGGAAAACAACATCCCAGCTGCTCCCTACCATCGCTCCCGGGTTCCCCGTCACCAGCAGCGGTGGTGCCCCAACCTCACCACAACCCGTGGGTGGCGTCACGGACTAAATCCCCAAACCAAACCATCCCTTTCACTCACGGGCGAGGAGCGCCGCTCGAGTCCCCGGATCCGGCCCACCGCTCGAGCCACTGAGCAGGAGCAGCAGCGCCGGACCCGAGCGTTAGCGAGCGCAGCGCCCCACCGCCCGCGACACAGAGGTTACAGGGGTGGGGGGGTCCGCCTGTCAGTGCTTAGACCATACACTGCACACTAGAGAGGTTACAGGGGTGGAGGGTCCATCTGTCTGTGCTCAGACCATACACCACACACTTCAGAGGTTACAGGGGTGGGTGGTCCGCCTGTCAGTGGTCAGACCATACACCGCACACTGCAGAGGTTACAGGGGTGGGGGGGTCCGCCTGTCAGTGATCAGACCATACACCACACACTTCAGAGGTTACAGGGGTGGGGGGTCCGCCTGTCAGTGATCAGACCATACACCACACACTGCAGAGGTTACAGGGGTGGAGGGTCCACCTGTCAGTGATCAGACCATACACTGCACACTGCAGAGGTTACAGGGGTGGGGGGTCCGCCTGTCAGTGATCAGACCATACACCACACACTTCAGAGGTTACAGGGGTGGGGGGTCCGCATGTCAGTGCTCAGACCATACACCACACATTGCAGAGGTTACAGGGGTGAGGGTCCACCTTTTTGGTGCTCACATGCAGCACATTGCTCTATATGGCTGTTGTCTCAGAGGAAACCTCTGCGGCTTTCTTGTGCAGCAACTTTAGAAAACAGTTTGCTGAAGACAAGCAGACTAAAGTCATGGATTATTGGAACCGTCCTGTGGTCTGATGAGACCAAGAGAATCTTATTTTAATCAGATGGTGTCAGCATGTGCGGCTCCAGGTAAAGAGTACAAAGACAAGTATGTCCTGCCTACAGTTAGGCATGGTGGGGGAGTGTCATGATTTGGGGCTCCATGAGTGCTGCCAGCTGTGGGGGCTACAGGTCATTGAGGGAACAAAGAATGCAAACAGTCTTATGACACTGAAGCAGAGCAGGATCCCCTCCCTTCATATTCCAACATAACGACCCCAAACACCTCCAAGACCACCACTGCCTTGCTACAAAAACTGAAGGTAAAGGTGTTGGATTGGTCAAGCATCTCCAGACCTACCGTGTACTGACTTCTGTGATATACTGTGAGTAGAAGCTTATTTATTAAATCTGCAGTTGCAGTAATTTTGTCCCTCAGACGTCGGTGACGCCATCGAGGAACCTGTACTCAATCCCTGCCTGGTCTTCGGATCCTTGTTATCTTCCTCCACTTGTCCATGGAGATAATTCCCTAACGTCTCTACTTCCAAAGATAAATCCTGACCCTGGAGGAAAAGCTTCTCATGGAGGAATGTGAGTGAGACGGGTCACCCAACATTACCGAGAGAAAGAAGATACTCATAATGAGAGAGGCGAGCGGAGAAGAGGAGACCCGAAAGTGTGAGGATGACCAGCGGGTGTGAGCCACCAGGAGAGGACAGGCCACCATTACTATCAGCAACAAGAAACGTCCAGAAGGAACAGTGTCCTGTACCCTCAGTGTCAGTGTGGTCACCCCGTACCCCGAGAGTCATTGTGGTCGCCCCGTACCCCGAGAGTCAGTGTGGTCGCCCCGTTCCCCGAGAGTCAGTGTGGTCGCCCCGTACACCGAGAGTCAGTGTGGTCGCCCCGTACCCCGGGAGACAGTGTGGTCGCCCCGTTCCCCGAGAGTCAGTGTGGTCGCCCCGTACCCCGGGAGTCAGTGTGGTCGCCCCGTTCCCCGAGAGTCAGTGTGGTCGCCCCGTTCCCCGAGAGTCAGTGTGGTCGCCCCGTACACCGAGAGTCAGTGTGGTCGCCCCGTACACCGAGAGTCAGTGTGGTCGCCCCGTACACCGAGAGTCAGTGTGGTCGCCCCGTTCCCCGAGAGTCAGTGTGGTCGCCCCGTACACCGAGAGTCAGTGTGGTCACCCCGTACCCCGAGGGTCAGTGTGGTCGCCCCGTACACCGAGAGTCAGTGTGGTCACCCCGTACACCGAGAGTCAGTGTGGTCACCCCGTACCCCGAGAGTCAGTGTGGTCGCCCCGTACACCGAGAGTCAGTGTGGTCGCCCCGTACACCGAGAGTCAATGTGGTCGCCCCGTACACCGATAGTCAGTGTTGTCGCCCCGTACCCCGAGAGTCAGTGTGGTCGCCCCGTACACCGAGAGTCAGTGTGGTCGCCCCGTACACCGAGAGTCAGTGTGGTCACCCCGTACCCCGATAGTCAGTGTCGTCACCCCGTACCCCGAGGGTCAGTGTCGTCACCCCGTACCCCAGGAGACAGTGTGGTCGCCCCGTTCCCCGAGAGTCAGTGTGGTCGCCCCGTTCCCCGGGAGTCAGTGTGGTCGCCCCGTACACCGAGAGTCAGGGTGGTCACCCCGTACCCCGAGAGTCAGTGTGGTCGCCCCGTACACCGAGAGTCAGTGTGGTCGCCCCGTACCCCGAGAGTCAGTGTCGTCACCCCGTACCCCGAGGGTCAGTGTGGTCGCCCCGTACCCCGGGAGACAGTGTGGTCGCCCCGTACCCCGAGAGTTAGTGTGGTCGCCCCGTTCCCTGAGTGTTAAGGGGCAGGTGCCCGGTTCCCGGTGACTATATGGGGCCCCCAGTCACTTCCACACTCAGGGATATCGCATTGCCATCAGTGCCCGTCGTGTCCGGATTCCTCTTCTCGGATGACGTGTCCCTTATTAATAGGACGGGTGACATCACAGCGGGTTCTGGGGCTGAGACTTTTCCATACAACATTTTTTTTCATTTTTTTGTTGCTATTTTCATCTTTTTCTTTTCTGTTTTTATCCCTAAATGCAACAAAAATGTTCTGCCATGAGGGTCATCGGCGGGGGGCGGCGGAGCGGGGTGGACGTCAGCGCCGTGTTTAGCTCAGCCTGAAAACTCGTCTTCCTAAAATAGCAGATTTCTGGCCCCGGAGGACGCTCCCTTCTCGTGTTGTCAGACGCTGGATGATGGTGCCGAGCTCCTGATTACACATGCACCGGTTATGTCATGTCGCAATCTAACACAAATCTGGAGATTTTTGAGAATCTGAAGAGTTTGGAGAAATTCTCGGAAGGTGAAAGTCATGCGGCCGGGAAGTCGTTGAGTCAGTCGATTGATTTTTATCAAATAATATAGGAACCGATTAGAAATATTTTGTAAGGCATAGAAACCTCGCCCCCTGATTCCCTCCCGAAAGCGCTCTTAAGCACCCCTCCCTGCTTGAGGTCCATTTGGACAGTTAGGAGGTTATTTTGCAACGGTCGGGGTCCACAGTGTTCATTTATAGGGCTCTGATTTCATGTGCAATGGTCTGGTAACACCATATGGAGGCACAGGGGTACCTATGGCTCCTTCTACTAAGGATCTGAAGGGTCTTCATATGGAGCACTACAGCCTCCAAACACAAGTTACCGGAGTACAGATGTGTAGGGAATCAACATGGCGCTGTACAACCTCTGATCACAAAGCTCTATGCACTGTACAACCTCTGATCACAAAGCTCTATGCGCTGTACAACCTCTGATCACAAAGCTCTATGCGCTGTACAACCTCTGATCACAAAGCTCTATGCGCTGTACAACCTCTGATCACAAAGCTCTATGTGCTGTACAACCTCTGATCACAAAGCTCTATGCGCTGTACAACCTCTGATCACAAAGCTCTATGCGCTGTACTGTCACGGCCGGGCGGTCGGGCAGACCCAGGAGGTGGATCCACTGGACCGAACTCTCTGAGATGGTGGGAGGGAGTCCGGCAGCTGAAGCACTGATGGGCAGTAGAACAGTCCGTGCAAGTGAAGGCAGCGGAGGAGTCCCAGGGACCACGGAGTCACAGAAGGTGGTCTTGGTGACGTAGCTCAGGTTCGGAGGCCGAGGTGATATCAGGCGGGGTCCGGAACCTCTGGAGCAAGATGACGGGTCACCGCAGGGATCCGGGATGGTACGGACTGTCAGATGGCAGACGGACAGCGTGCGGGGATCAGGACACGGCAGACTGGATGGCGAAGCAGGCACGGCTCTACAAAGAGAGATAGGTGAGTACGAGCACAGTAACACCAGGAGACCTGACTCCTAGCTCAGGGAACACGAAGATCAGGCCCCGCCCCCTTGGACAATGACCCCTTATATACCCTGTACCTGTGCAACCTCATTTCCTGTTAATGGACGCTGGCCCTTTAAGAAAGGGTCAGTGACCGCGCGCGCGCCCTAATGCGCATGCGCGCCGCCCGGGTGCCAGAAGCCAGGGAAGGAGGCTGCGAGGAGGACGCAGGGGAGCCGGCCAGGTCCAGGGAAGCTGTCGGGCGCCGGGATCGGGGGCCCGGAGCCCTGGGACGGACGGAATCCGGTGACTGGGGAGCGGAGAGCGTGGCAGGTGAGCCGGGGAACGGGGGTGAGGACCCGGGGAGCGTGACAGTACCCCCCCCCCCCACGCCCCCCTCCCCGCAACCGGGACATGAAGGCACGGATAAGAGGAGTGCCCACGTTCTCCCTGGGCTCCCAAGACCTATCCTCAGGACCATACCCTTCCCAGTCCACCAGGAAGAACTGTCGACCTCGTACGGTCTTCATGGCCACGATATCCCTTACCGCATAGATGTCATCATCGGCAATAGGAGGAGGGGCCGGACTGGCAGCAGCGGAGAAGGGACCAAGGACAACCGGCTTGAGCAGAGAGACGTGGAAGGAGTTGGGTATCCTCATCGTGGCCGGGAGCTGTAGCTTGTAGGATACCTCATTGATCTTGCTGAGGACCTTAAACGGCCCGATGTAGCGAGGACCCAGCTTGTAGGAAGGTATCTTCAATCGGATGTACTGGGAAGCAAGCCAGACCAGGTCACCAGGAGAGAAACACGGAGGATCCAGACGTCTCTTGTCAGCGTGTTTCTTCATCCGCTGGGAAGCGCGCCCAAGGGACGCTTTGACAGAGTCCCAAATGGTAGCAAAGTCACGAACTGCAGTATCAGCAGCCGGAACATCCGATGAAGGGGATATAGGCAACGGGACGGAGGGTTGAAGTCCGTAAACTACATGGAAGGGAGATTTGGAGGACGACTCACTGATGTGGTGGTTATGTGAGAATTCAGCCCAAGGTAGAAGCGTGGACCAGTCGTCGTGATGGGCGTTGACGTAGTGACGTAAGAAGGAGGTCAAGATTTGATTGACCCTCTCCACTTGGCCATTAGACTGAGGATGGTAAGCAGAAGAAAAGTCCAGAGTCACACCCAGATGTTTGCAGAGCGCCCTCCAGAAGCGGGAGGTAAACTGAGTTCCTCGGTCGGACACGATGTGGGATGGGAAACCATGCAAGCGGAAGATGTGATGTATATAGGCTTCCGCGAGTTCCTGAGCAGAGGGCAGTCCAGCCATAGGGACGAAGTGAGCCATTTTGGAGAACCGGTCCACCACGACCCATATGACTGTGTGTCCAGAGGATAATGGCAAGTCCGTAATAAAATCCATCGCTATGTGTTGCCACGGAATTGTGGGTATCGGCAGAGGCAGAAGACGGCCATAGGGCAGGTGTTTGGGCGTCTTGTTCCTGGCACAAGAGGAGCAGGCAGAGACAAAAGCAGCGACGTCCGTGCGAAGGGATGGCCACCAATAATGGCGTACAATCGCACCCCATGTTCTCTTCTGGCCTGCATGACCGGCTGTTTTCGAGGCATGACCCCAGTGTAACACCTTTTGCCTGTCAGTCTCAGAGACATAGGTCTTTCCGGGCGGTATCTGGGCCAGGGTGACAGGGGCCACCGGAATAATCTTGCTAGGAGGGATGATAGGCTGGGTAGTCTCTTCCTCCTGCTCCATGGGCATGAAAGACCTAGACAAGGCATCCGCACGTACATTCTTGTCTGCGGGTCGGAAATGGAGCTGGAAGTCGAACCTGGCAAAGAATAAGGACCACCTGGCTTGTCGTGGGTTCAGTCGCTGAGCGGACCGTAGGTATTCCAGGTTCTTGTGGTCCGTGTAGATAATCACGGGGTACACTGCTCCTTCCAGGAGGTAGCGCCATTCCTCCAGAGCCAGTTTGACCGCCAATAGTTCTCGGTCACCGATGGTGTAATTACGTTCAGGTGCAGAGAAGCTCTTGGAGAAGAAACCGCATGTAACCATCTTCCCGGAGGAGGACTTTTGCATGAGCACTGCTCCGGCTCCCGAGGAGGAGGCATCCACCTCCAAGGTGAACTGGCGGTTTAACTCCGGACGGTGGAGTACAGGAGCGGAGGCAAATGCTCGCTTCAGTGAGCAAAACGCGGCGTCGGCCGCAGGTGACCAGTCCTTTGGATTAGCCTCCTTTTTGGTCAAAGCGGAGAGAGGAGCAGTCAGGGCAGAGAAGTGAGGGATGAACTGGCGGTAGTAGTTGGCAAATCCCAGGAACCGTTGGATTGCCTTTAGTCCAGAAGGGGGAGGCCAGTTGAGTATGGAGGACACCTTCTTAGGATCCATTTGCAGTCCAGTACCCGAGATGATGTATCCCAGGAAAGGGAGAGAAGACTGCTCAAAGACACACTTCTCATATTTGGCGTATAGACGATTCTCTCTCAGTCGTTGTAGGACCAGCTGGACGTTCTCTCTGTGGGTCTGGAGGTCCGGAGAGTAGATAAGGATGTCATCCAGATACACTACTACACAGACGTAGAGGAGGTCCCGGAAGATGTCGTTCACCAATTCTTGGAAGACTGCTGGTGCATTACATAGGCCGAAGGGCATCACGCAGTATTCATAGTGCCCATCGCGAGTATTAAACGCGGTCTTCCATTCGTCCCCAGAGCGGATACGAACTAGGTTGTAAGCACCCCGAAGATCCAGTTTGGTGAACACACGGGCTCCTCTGAGCCGGTCGAACAATTCGGGGATGAGCGGCAGAGGGTACTTGTTCTTTACGGTGATCTGATTCAGACCCCGGTAGTCGATGCAGGGGCGTAGGTCACCCTCTTTCTTCTTAACGAAGAAGAAGCCCGCTCCCGCAGGAGAGGAGGATCTCCGGATGAATCCCTTAGCCAGGCTCTCTGTGATGTAGGTAGACATGGCCCTGGTTTCGGCTGGGGACAACGGATATATCCGTCCTCGAGGTGGTGTTGTTCCTGGGAGCAGGTCGATGGCACAATCGTAGGGACGGTGTGGCGGAAGTACCTCAGACTCCTTCTTGTCGAAAACGTCTGCGAAGGACCAATAGGCCGAGGGCAGTTCCGGTAGGTTCTCTGGAACCGGAGGTCGTCGGATGTGTGGTATGGACTTCAGACACTTCTCATGACAAGAAGGGCCCCATCGGGTGATTTCGCCAGTACCCCAGCTGACTGAGGGTTCGTGTGTCCGCAACCAGGGAAGTCCCAGCAGGATTTGATGGGACATGTGTGGAAGGACGTAGAGAGAGATGTTCTCGGTGTGCAGGGCACCGATACGTAGTTCGACCGGTCTGGTGACCCAGGAGATGGTATCAGAGAGGGGTCTCCCATCCACAGAGGCTATCACGAGGGGTTTGTCAAGTGGAGTAACAGGCAGCTGGTACTTGTCCACCGTGGCCTGCTGAATGAAATTGCCTGCTGCCCCGGAATCGAGGTATGCCTCAGCCGTGAACCGTGTCTCTCCCGTTGACACTTGCACAGTCCACATAACCGGGTCTGAGAGAGTCCCAGCACCTAGGGTGGCCTCTCCTACCAACCCTAGGCTTTGGAGTTTCCCGGCCTCTCTGGACAGGCGCGTAGCAGGTGTGTGCCCTCTCCGCAGTAAAAGCAGAGGCCCTTGGCGAGCCGCTCTGCTCGACGCTGTTCAGACTGTCGTACTCGGTCAATCTGCATGGGCTCGTGGACGGGAATCCCAGCTGTTGATGACTGAGGTGCGGAGGGCTTCTGGGGAGGTGAGGAATGCCGTACCGGTCGTCTCTCACGAGACAGCTCTTTAGAGCGCTCCTGAAAACGAATGTCCACTCGAGTAGCCAGGGCAATCAGGGCATCTAGGGTGGAGGGCAAGTCACGATCCGCCAACTCATCTTTGATGCGACTCGAGAGTCCCTCCCAGAAGGCGGCTGTCAGGGCCTCATTATTCCACCCGAGTTCAGAAGCCAAAGTGCGGAAACGGATGGCGTATTGGCCCACCGTCAGTGTTCCTTGACGTAGGCGGAGAAGTGATGAAGCAGACGCAGAGGCGCGTCCCGGCTCGTCAAAGGTACTGCGAAAGGCCTGCAGGAACTCTCGAAGGTTCTTGGTCACAGGGTCCTCCTTCTCCCACAAGGGGTTCATCCACGCCAGTGCCTCGCCCTCTAGGTGGGACATTATAAAGGCGACCTTGGCTTGGTCGGAGGCGAATAGATGTGGCAGCTGCGTGAAATGAAGGGAACATTGGTTGATGAAGCCCCTGCAGGTCTTGGGATCTCCAGAATAACGAGGTGGTGAAGCCAACCGGAGTTGGGAAGCACCCGACGAGGCTGCCACTGGTGCGGGAGCCGTGGATTGTCCATTGGAGGACCTGGGTGCCGCAGGCGTCATGGATGCTTGTAATGTGTACAGGCGGGTGTCCACGGAGGTCATAAATTGCAGCATGCGGGTCTGGACTTCACGCTGGCGTTGGAGTTCCTCTTGCAGGGCCAATAGTGCTGCAGCGGGATCCATGGCCTGATCTTACTGTCACGGCCGGGCGGTCGGGCAGACCCAGGAGGTGGATCCACTGGACCGAACTCTCTGAGATGGTGGGAGGGAGTCCGGCAGCTGAAGCACTGATGGGCAGTAGAACAGTCCGTGCAAGTGAAGGCAGCGGAGGAGTCCCAGGGACCACGGAGTCACAGAAGGTGGTCTTGGTGACGTAGCTCAGGTTCGGAGGCCGAGGTGATATCAGGCGGGGTCCGGAACCTCTGGAGCAAGATGACGGGTCACCGCAGGGATCCGGGATGGTACGGACTGTCAGATGGCAGACGGACAGCGTGCGGGGATCAGGACACGGCAGACTGGATGGCGAAGCAGGCACGGCTCTACAAAGAGAGATAGGTGAGTACGAGCACAGTAACACCAGGAGACCTGACTCCTAGCTCAGGGAACACGAAGATCAGGCCCCGCCCCCTTGGACAATGACCCCTTATATACCCTGTACCTGTGCAACCTCATTTCCTGTTAATGGACGCTGGCCCTTTAAGAAAGGGTCAGTGACCGCGCGCGCGCCCTAATGCGCATGCGCGCCGCCCGGGTGCCAGAAGCCAGGGAAGGAGGCTGCGAGGAGGACACAGGGGAGCCGGCCAGGTCCAGGGAAGCTGTCGGGCGCCGGGATCGGGGGCCCGGAGCCCTGGGACGGACGGAATCCGGTGACTGGGGAGCGGAGAGCGTGGCAGGTGAGCCGGGGAACGGGGGTGAGGACCCGGGGAGCGTGACATGTACAACCTCTGATCACAAAGCTCTATGCGCTGTACAACCTCTGATCACAAAGCTCTATGCGCTGTACAACCTCTGATCACAAAGCTCTATGTGCTGTACAACCTCTGATCACAAACTTCTATGCGCTGTACAACCTCTGATCACAAAGCTCTATGCGCTATACAACCTCTGATCACAAACCTCTATGCGCTGTACAACCTCTGATCACAAAGCTCTATGCGCTGTACAACCTCTGATCACAAAGCTCTATGCGCTGTACAACCTCTGATCACAAAGCTCTATGTGCTGTACAACCTCTGATCACAAACCTCTATGCGCTGTACAATCTCTGATCACAAAGCTCTATGCGCTGTACAACCTCTGATCACAAACCTCTATGCGCTGTACAACCTCTGATCATAAAGCTCTATGCGCTGTACAACCTCTGATCACAAAGCTCTATGCGCTGTACAACCTCTGATCATAAAGCTCTATGCGCTGTACAATCTCTGATCACAAACCTCTATGCGCTGTACAACCTCTGATCACAAAGCTCTATGCGCTGTACAACCTCTGATCACAAACCTCTATGCGCTATACAACCTCTGATCATAAAGCTCTATGCGCTGTACAATCTCTGATCATAAACCTCTATGCGCTGTACAATCTCTGATCACAAAGCTCTATGCGCTGTACAACCTCTGATCACAAAGCTCTATGCGCTGTACAACCTCTGATCACAAAGCTCTATGCGCTGTACAACCTCTGATCACAAAGCTCTATGCGCTGTACAACCTCTGATCATAAAGCTCTATGCGCTGTACAATCTCTGATCACAAACCTCTATGCGCTGTACAACCTCTGATCACAAAGCTCTATGCGCTGTACAACCTCTGATCATAAAGCTCTATGCGCTGTACAACCTCTGATCATAAACCTCTATGCGCTGTACAACCTCTGATCATAAAGCTCTATGCGCTGTACAACCTCTGATCATAAAGCTCTATGCGCTGTACAACCTCTGAGCACAAAGCTCTATGCGCTGTACAACCTCTGATCATAAAGCTGTATGCGCTGTACAACCTCTGATCATAAACCTCTATGCGCTGTACAACCTCTGATCATAAAGCTCTATGCGCTGTACAACCTCTGATCACAAAGCTCTATGCGCTGTACAACCTCTGATCACAAAGCTCTATGCGCTGTACAACCTCTGATCATAAAGCTCTATGCGCTGTACAACCTCTGATCATAAAGATCTATGCGCTGTACAATCTCTGATCACAAACCTTTATGCGCTGTACAATCTCTGATCACAAAGCTCTATGTGCTGTACAACCTCTGATCACAAAGCTCTATGCGCTGTACAACCTCTGATCATAAAGCTCTATGCGCTGTACAACCTCTGATCATAAAGCTCTATGCGCTGTACAACCTCTGATCATAAAGCTCTATGTGCTGTACAACCTCTGATCATAAACCTCTATGTGCTGTACAACCTCTGAGCACAAAGCTCTAGGAGCTGTACAACCTCTGAGCACAAAACTCTATGCGCTGTACAATCTCTGATCATAAACCTCTATGCGCTGTACAATCTCTGATCACAAAGCTCTATGCGCTGTACAACCTCTGATCACAAAGCTCTATGCGCTGTACAACCTCTGATCATAAAGCTCTATGCGCTGTACAACCTCTGATCATAAAGATCTATGCGCTGTACAATCTCTGATCACAAACCTCTATGCGCTGTACAACCTCTGATAATAAAGCTCTATGCGCTGTACAACCTCTGATCATAAAGCTCTATGCGCTGTACAACCTCTGATCATAAAGCTCTATGCGCTGTACAACCTCTGATCACAAAGCTCTATGCGCTGTACAACCTCTGATCACAAAGCTCTATGCGCTGTACAACCTCTGATCACAAACCTCTATGCGCTGTACAACCTCTGATCACAAAGCTCTATGCGCTGTACAACCTCTGATCACAAACCTCTATGTGCTGTACAACCTCTGATCATAAACCTCTATGCGCTGTACAATCTCTGATCACAAAGCTCTATGCGCTGTACAACCTCTGATCACAAAGCTCTATGCACTGTACAACCTCTGATCATAAAGCTCTATGCGCTGTACAACCTCTGATCATAAAGATCTATGCGCTGTACAACCTCTGATCACAAACCTCTATGCGCTGTACAACCTCTGATAATAAAGCTCTATGCGCTGTACAACCTCTGATCATAAAGCTCTATGCGCTGTACAATCTCTGATCATAAACCTCTATGCGCTGTACAATCTCTGATCACAAAGCTCTATGCGCTGTACAACCTCTGATCACAAAGCTCTATGCGCTGTACAACCTCTGATCACAAACCTCTATGCGCTGTACAACCTCTGATAATAAAGCTCTATGCGCTGTACAACCTCTGATCACAAAGCTCTATGCGCTGTACAATCTCTGATCATAAACCTCTATGCGCTGTACAATCTCTGATCACAAAGCTCTATGCGCTGTACAACCTCTGATCACAAAGCTCTATGCGCTGTACAACCTCTGATCACAAAGCTCTATGCGCTGTACAACCTCTGATCACAAAGCTCTATGCGCTGTACAACCTCTGATCACAAAGCTCTATGCGCTGTACAAACTCTGATCACAAAGCTCTATGCGCTGTACAACCTCTGATCATAAAGCTCTATGTGCTGTACAACCTCTGATCACAAAGCTCTATGCGCTGTACAACCTCTGAGCACAAAGCTCTAGGAGCTGTACAACCTCTGAGCACAAAACTCTATGCGCTGTACAACCTCTGATCACAAAGCTCTATGCGCTGTACAACCTCTGATCACAAAGCTTTATGCGCTGTACAACCTCTGATAATAAAGCTCTATGCGCTGTACAACCTCTGATAATAAAGCTCTATGCGCTGTACAACCTCTGATCACAAAGCTCTATGCGCTGTACAACCTCTGATCATAAAGCTCTATGCGCTGTACAATCTCTGATCACAAACCTCTATGCGCTGTACAACCTCTGATCACAAAGCTCTATGCGCTGTACAACCTCTGATCACAAAGCTCTATGCGCTGTACAACCTCTGATCACAAAGCTCTATGCGCTGTACAACCTCTGATCATAAAGCTCTATGCGCTGTACAATCTCTGATCACAAACCTCTATGCGCTGTACAACCTCTGATCACAAAGCTCTATGCGCTGTACAACCTCTGATCATAAAGCTCTATGCGCTGTACAACCTCTGATCATAAACCTCTATGCGCTGTACAACCTCTGATCATAAAGCTCTATGCGCTGTACAACCTCTGATCATAAAGCTCTATGCGCTGTACAACCTCTGAGCACAAAGCTCTATGCGCTGTACAACCTCTGATCATAAAGCTGTATGCGCTGTACAACCTCTGATCATAAACCTCTATGCGCTGTACAACCTCTGATCATAAAGCTCTATGCGCTGTACAACCTCTGATCACAAAGCTCTATGCGCTGTACAACCTCTGATCACAAAGCTCTATGCGCTGTACAACCTCTGATCATAAAGATCTATGCGCTGTACAATCTCTGATCACAAACCTTTATGCGCTGTACAATCTCTGATCACAAAGCTCTATGTGCTGTACAACCTCTGATCACAAAGCTCTATGCGCTGTACAACCTCTGATCATAAAGCTCTATGCGCTGTACAACCTCTGATCATAAAGCTCTATGCGCTGTACAACCTCTGATCACAAACCTCTATGTGCTGTACAACCTCTGATCACAAACCTCTATGCGCTGTACAATCTCTGATCACAAAGCTCTATGTGCTGTACAACCTCTGATCATAAACCTCTATGCGCTGTACAATCTCTGATCATAAACCTCTATGCGCTGTACAATCTCTGATCACAAAGCTCTATGCGCTGTACAACCTCTGATCACAAAGCTCTATGCGCTGTACAACCTCTGATCATAAAGCTCTATGCGCTGTACAACCTCTGATCATAAAGATCTATGCACTGTACAACCTCTGATCACAAACCTCTATGCGCTGTACAACCTCTGATCATAAACCTCTATGCGCTGTACAACCTCTGATCACAAAGCTCTATGCGCTGTACAATCTCTGATCACAAACCTCTATGCGCTGTACAACCTCTGATAATAAAGCTCTATGCGCTGTACAACCTCTGATCATAAAGCTCTATGCGCTGTACAACCTCTGATCATAAAGCTCTATGTGCTGTACAACCTCTGATCATAAACCTCTATGTGCTGTACAACCTCTGATCACAAACCTCTATGCGCTGTACAACCTCTGATCACAAAGCTCTATGCGCTGTACAACCTCTGATCATAAACCTCTATGTGCTGTACAACCTCTGATCACAAAGCTCTATGCGCTGTACAACCTCTGATCACAAACCTCTACGCGCTGTACAACCTCTGAGCACAAACCTCTATGCGCTGTACAACCTCTGATCACAAACCTCTATGCGCTGTACAACCTCTGATCATAAACCTCTATCCGCTGTACAATCTCTGATCATAAACCTCTATGCGCTGTACAATCTCTGATCACAAAGCTCTATGCGCTGTACAACCTCTGATCACAAAGCTCTATGCACTGTACAACCTCTGATCATAAAGCTCTATGCGCTGTACAACCTCTGATCATAAAGATCTATGCGCTGTACAACCTCTGATCACAAACCTCTATGCGCTGTACAACCTCTGATAATAAAGCTCTATGCGCTGTACAACCTCTGATCACAAAGCTCTATGCGCTGTACAACCTCTGATCACAAACCTCTATGCGCTGTACAACCTCTGATCATAAAGCTCTATGCGCTGTACAACCTCTGATCACAAACCTCTATGCGCTGTACAACCTCTGATCATAAAGCTCTATGCGCTGTACAACCTCTGATCACAAAGCTTTATGCGCTGTACAACCTCTGATAATAAAGCTCTATGCGCTGTACAACCTCTGATCATAAACCTCTATGCGCTGTACAACCTCTGATCATAAAGCTCTATGCGCTGTACAACCTCTGATCACAAAGCTCTATGCGCTGTACAACCTCTGATCACAAAGCTCTATGCGCTGTACAACCTCTGATCACAAAGCTCTATGCGCTGTACAACCTCTGATCATAAACCTCTATGCGCTGTACAACCTCTGATCACAAAGCTCTATGCGCTGTACAAACTCTGATCACAAAGCTCTATGCGCTGTACAACCTCTGATCATAAAGCTCTATGTGCTGTACAACCTCTGAGCACAAAGCTCTATGCGCTGTACAACCTCTGATCACAAAGCTCTATGCGCTGTACAACCTCTGATCACAAAGCTTTATGCGCTGTACAACCTCTGATAATAAAGCTCTATGCGCTGTACAACCTCTGATCACAAAGCTCTATGCGCTGAACAACCTCTGATCACAAAGCTCTATGCGCTGAACAACCTCTGATCACAAAGCTCTATGCACTGTACAACCTCTGATCACAAACCTCTATGCACTGTACAACCTCTGATCACAAAGCTCTATGCGCTGTACAACCTCTGATCACAAACCTCTATGCGCTGTACAACCTCTGATCACAAAGCTCTATGCGCTGTACAACCTCTGATCACAAAGCTCTATGCGCTGTACAACCTCTGATCACAAAGCTGTATGCGCTGTACAACCTCTGATCACAAAGCTCTATGCGCTGTACAATCTCTGATCACAAAGCTCTATGCGCTGTACAACCTCTGATCATAAACCTCTATGCGCTGTACAATCTCTGATCACAAAGCTCTATGCACTGTACAATCTCTGATCATAAAGCTCTATGCACTGTACAATCTCTGATCATAAAGCTCTATTTGTGGCGCCCCTGACCTGGTCAGGCACCACTGAGTACTGCACCCATGCTGGGGACAGTACAATACAGGTAATCCAGAAGGCTGACAGGGGTGTGGAACACAGGCGCATAGTGATCAGGTCTCACACATGTACCCATGAGAGGACCCCTGGGGATCCCAGGAGGGGGCAAAGCCTTGACCTTCACTGGAATAGTGGAGGGGGCCAAAAGCCTCCATCTCCTCTCAAGGGGTGTGGTGGAGAGTCTGGTTGCTAGGTGGCGTAGGCAGGCACAAAAGGGAAAAGAGAAGGAGGAGTAAACAGTCTGGAGTCTGCAGCAGAGGGTGGAGGAGTGAGGAGCAGGAAAGTGAAGCTCAGACAGCAGCAGCAGTGAAGGTCCCAGATGTGAGTGAGTTAGAGCAGAGGACTCCAGAGGGCTCAGTGAGGAGCAGACCTGTGGGGCTGTTGCTGTCTAACAGCGCCCGCGCAGTGGCTACTGACGGGGGAGAACGGTCAACTAGGAGTGCTGCCTGAAAGCCAGCTTCAGCTAGAGAGTGCACGGAGTGGGAAGTAAGGAGACTGCTAGAGAGCACCAGGCCCAACCGGGCGGCAGATCCCGAAGCGGAGATAGATCCAGCTTTCTTCTGCTAAACCTGCCGGTGTGGGGCTCTCAAAGCCCACACCACAACACCACAAAAGCCGCAGCCACGTAACCGCAGTGAGGGCCCATAGGTCACAGGAGGCAAGCAGCTGGAGTGGCCTGGTCCGGGGAACAAGCAAACGGCAAACAAAAGGGGGAGAGAGGCTGCAGCATCTTCCCTGGGCGACCCCCATAGGGACTCAAAGTCGGGGTCACCCCAAACCACCAAGGGCTAAGGAAGGCGAGTCAGTAGTCACCCTCATAAAGTCAGCCTGAAGGATACCTGGTTCCCATCTGGTTCATCCCAGCTACGCCCGGGTTACTCACCCTGCCATCAAATGTGAGTAAAAACCCTAAAAGACATCCTGCCTGTGTGGTCATTCTGCGACTTGTGGTACTACAAACCTACACAGGGCCCTGGGGCTTGCCTCACTCTCAGGAGGCTCCTACATCTAACTGCACACACCATCAGCCCCAGGCGACCCTCAACCTGCAGTGGCGGTCCCTACTGGCCGCAATACTGAGAGTGGCGTCACGATCAAAAACAGAAGATTTCCTACCAGTGACGGAGATCCAGCAACGTGGAGTCCCTGAAGGTAACGCACCGACACCGACACAACACCTGCGGGGCTTCACATCTGCACTGTACAATCTCTGATCACAAAGCTCTATGCACTGTACAACCTCTCATCACAAAGCTCTATGCGCTGTACAACCTCTGAGCACAAAGCTCTATGCGCTGTACAACCTCTGATCATAAACCTCTATGCGCTGTACAAACTCTGATCACAAAGCTTTATGCGCTGTACAACCTCTGATCACAAAGCTCTATGCGCTGTACAACCTCTGATCACAAAGCTCTATGCGCTGTACAAACTCTGATCACAAAGCCCTATGTACTGTACAACCTCTGATCACAAAGCTCTATGCGCTGTACAACCTCTGATCACAAAGCTTTATGCGCTGTACAACCTCTGATCACAAAGCTCTATGCGCTGTACAACCTCTGATCACAAAGCTGTATGCGCTGTACAACCTCTGATCACAAAGCTCTACGCGCTGTACAACCTCTGATCACAAAGCTCTATGCGCTGTACAAACTCTGATCACAAACCTCTATGCGCTGTACAACCTCTGATCATAAAGCTCTATGCGCTGTACAAACTCTGATCACAAACCTCTATGCGCTGTACAACCTCTGATCACAAAGCTCTACGCGCTGTACAACCTCTGATCACAAAGCTCTATGCGCTGTACAACCTCTGATCACAAAGCTCTATGCGCTGTACAACCTCTGATCATAAAGCTCTATGCGCTGTACAACCTCTGATCACAAAGCTCTATGCGCTGTACAACCTCTGATCATAAAGCTCTATGTGCTGTACAACCTCTGATCACAAAGCTCTATGCGCTGTACAACCTCTGAGCCCAGAGCCCTATGCGCTGTACAACCTCTGAGCCCAGAGCCCTATGCGCTGTACAACTTCTGAGCCCAGAGCCCTATGCGCTGTACAACCTCTGAGCCCAGAGCCCTATGCGCTGTACAACTTCTGAGCCCAGAGCCCTATGCGCTGTACAACCTCTGAGCCCAGAGCCCTATGCGCTGTACAACTTCTGAGCCCAGAGCTCTATGAGCTGTGCAACCTTTGAGCACAGAATTCTATAGTATGTCATATGGACTCCATATGGAGGTGTACAACCTCTGAGCACAAAGCTCCATAGTATGATGTCATATGGACTCCATATGGCGCTCTACAACCTCTGAGCACAAAGCTCTATAGTATGATGTCATATGGACTCCATGACTGAGTCCAGGACTCTGTAGTAGGGAGTTATAGAGACTGCATATGGCGATGTACAGCTTCTAAATCCAAGACTCTGTAGTAAGGAGTTACAGGGACTCAATATGGCACTTTGTAGCCTCTGAGTACAGGGGTCTGTAGGAAGTAGTTATGGGAAAGCCACATCATGCCATATAGACTCTGAGCACAATGCTGCCTCCACCATGCCTCATGGGGAGGATGTTGATATTCTGGGGATGACTTTGCACCTTTTGGAATCATGGCCAAAATGTTCCACCTTGGTCTCATCAGACTAGAACATGTTCCCTACATGCTTCTGACAGACTGGATGTCATTTTGGCAGAACACAGCAGGACTTGGATGTTTCTCGTCGTAAGAAAAGATTTCTATCTCGACGCCCTCCTTCACAGGCCAGACATATGATGAATATGGGAGATTGTTGGCACATGCAGTACACAACCAGTACAAGCCAAAAATTCCTGCAGCTCCTTTAATGTTGCTTCACCTTCTTGAAGTCTCCCTCCGATTTTCTTCTTGTACAATTCTAGGTATTGCCACTATTGAAAAAAATCTAGGCCGCTTCTTCATGACGTCTTCACAGAGTCACCTGGTAGATCTCATGCATTTGCAGTATTTCTGTCCTCTTCTCTTGACTGTTCACTTTCCATAGTAAGATCCAGTGCTCTGTTGTCAGCTTATTACAGATCAGAAAATGTCAGTAAAATCCTCTTTACAGTAACAGGGCAAGGTTTATATCTCTCTACAGTAAGAGGGGACAGGTCTATATCTCTCTACAGTAAGAGGGGGCAGGTCTATATCTCTCTACAGTAAGAGGGGGCAGGTCTATATCTCTCTACAGTAAGAGGGGGCAGGTCTATATCTCTCTACAGTAAGAGGGGACAGGTCTATATCTCTCTACAGTAAGAGGGGACAGGTCTATATCTCTCTACAGTAAGAGGGGGCAGGTCTATATCTCTACAGTAAGAGGGGGCAGGTTTTTATCTCTCTACAGTAAGAGGGGGCAGGTCTATATCTCTCTACAGTAAGAGGGGGCAGGTCTATATCTCTCTACAGTAAGAGGGGACAGGTCTATATCTCTCTACAGTAAGAGGGGGCAGGTCTATATCTCTCTACAGTAAGAGGGGGCAGGTCTATATCTCTCTACAGTAAGAGGGGGCAGGTCTATATCTCTCTACAGTAAGAGGGGGCAGGTCTATATCTCTACAGTAAGAGGGGGCAGGTTTTTATCTCTCTACAGTAAGAGGGGGCAGGTCTATATCTCTCTACAGTAAGAGGGGGCAGGTCTATATCTCTCTACAGTAAGAGGGGGCAGGTTTTTATCTCTCTACAGTAAGAGGGGGCAGGTCTTTATCTCTCTACAGTAAGAGGGGGCAGGTCTATATCTCTCCACAGTAAGAGGGGGCAGGTTTTTATCTCTCTACAGTAAGAGGGGGCAGGTCTATATCTCTCTACAGTAAGAGGGGGCAGGTCTATATCTCTACAGTAAGAGGGGGCAGGTTTTTATCTCTCTACAGTAAGAGGGGGCAGGTCTATATCTCTCTACAGTAAGAGGGGGCAGGTCTATATCTCTACAGTAAGAGGGGGCAGGTTTTTATCTCTCTACAGTAAGAGGGGGCAGGTCTATATCTCTCTACAGTAAGAGGGGGCAGGTCTATATCTCTCTACAGTAAGAGGGGACAGGTCTATATCTCTCTACAGTAAGAGGGGGCAGGTCTATATCTCTCTACAGTAAGAGGGGGCAGGTCTATATCTCTCTACAGTAAGAGGGGGCAGGTCTATATCTCTCTACAGTAAGAGGGGGCAGGTCTATATCTCTACAGTAAGAGGGGGCAGGTTTTTATCTCTCTACAGTAAGAGGGGGCAGGTCTATATCTCTCTACAGTAAGAGGGGGCAGGTCTATATCTCTCTACAGTAAGAGGGGGCAGGTTTTTATCTCTCTACAGTAAGAGGGGGCAGGTCTTTATCTCTCTACAGTAAGAGGGGGCAGGTCTATATCTCTCCACAGTAAGAGGGGGCAGGTTTTTATCTCTCTACAGTAAGAGGGGGCAGGTCTATATCTCTCTACAGTAAGAGGGGGCAGGTCTTTATCTCTCTACAGTAAGAGGGGGCAGGTCTATATCTCTCTACAGTAAGAGGGGGCAGGTCTTTATCTCTCTACAGTAAGAAAGGGCAGGTCTATTTCTCTCTACAGTAAGAGGGGGCAGGTCTATATCTCTCTACAGTAAGAGGGGGCAGGTCTATATCTCTCTACAGTAAGAGGGGGCAGGTCTATATCTCTCTACAGTAAGAGGGATCAGGTCTATATCTCTCTACAGTAACAGGGGGCAGGTCTATATCTCTCTACAGTAAGAGGGGGCAGGTCTTTATCTCTCTACAGTAAGAGGGGGCAGGTCTTTATCTCTCTACAGTAAGAGGGGGCAGGTCTATATCTCTCTACAGTAAGAGGGGGCAGGTCTATATCTCTCTACAGTAAGAAGGGGCAGGTCTATATCTCTCTACAGTAAGAAGGGGCAGGTCTATATCTCTCTACAGTAAGAGGGGGCAGGTCTATATCTCTCTACAGTAAGTGAGGGCAGGTCTTTGTCTCTCTACAGTAAGAGGGGGCAGGTCTATATCTCTCTACAGTAAGAAGGGGCAGGTCTATATCTCTCTACAGTAAGAGGGGGCAGGTCTATTTCTCTCTACAGTAAGAGGGGGCAGGTCTATATCTCTCTACAGTAAGAGGGGGCAGGTCTATATCTCTCTACAGTAAGAGGGGGCAGGTCTATATCTCTCTACAGTAAGAGGGATCAGGTCTATATCTCTCTACAGTAACAGGGGGCAGGTCTATATCTCTCTACAGTAAGAGGGGGCAGGTCTTTATCTCTCTACAGTAAGAGGGGGCAGGTCTTTATCTCTCTACAGTAAGAGGGGGCAGGTCTTTATCTCTCTACAGTAAGAGGGGGCAGGTCTATATCTCTCTACAGTAAGAGGGGGCAGGTCTATATCTCTCTACAGTAAGAAGGGGCAGGTCTATATCTCTCTACAGTAAGAAGGGGCAGGTCTATATCTCTCTACAGTAAGAGGGGGCAGGTCTATATCTCTCTACAGTAATAGGGGGCAGGTCTATATCTCTCTACAGTAAGAGGGGTAGGTCTATATCTCTCTACAGTAAGAAGGGGCAGGTCTATATCTCTCTACAGTAAGAGAGGGCAGGTCTTTATCTCTCTACAGTAAGAGGGGGCAGGTCTATATCTCTCTACAGTAAGAGGGGGCAGGTCTATATCTCTCTACAGTAAGAAGGGGCAGGTCTATATCTCTCTACAGTAATAGGGGGCAGGTCTATATCTCTCTACAGTAAGAGGGGGCAGGTCTATATCTCTCTACAGTAAGAAGGGGCAGGTCTATATCTCTCTACAGTAAGAGGGGGCAGGTCTTTATCTCTCTACAGTAAGAGGGGGCAGGTCTATATTTCTCTACAGTAAGAGGGGGCAGGTCTATATCTCTACAGTAAGAGGAGGCAGGTCTATATCTCTCTACAGTAAGTGGAGGAAGGTCTATATCTCTCTACAGTAGGTGGAGGATGGTCTTTATCTCTCTGTAGTAAGTGGGGGCAGGTCTTTATCTCTCTACAGTAAGAGGGGCAGGTCTATATCTCTCTACAGTAAGAGGGGGCAGGTCTATATCTCTCTACAGTAAGTGGGGGCAGGTCTTTATCTCTCTACAGTAAGAGGGGGCAGGTCTATATCTCTCTACAGTAAGAGGGGGCAGGTCTATATCTCTCTACAGTAAGAGGGGGCAGGTCTATATCTCTCTACAGTAAGAGGAGGCAGGTCTATATCTCTCTACAGTAAGAGGGGACAGGTCTATATCTCTCTACAGTAAGAGGGGGCAGGTCTATATCTCTCTGCAGTAAGAGGGGGCAGGTCTATATCTCTCTACAGTAAGTGGAGGCAGGTCTTTATCTCTCTGTAGTAAGTGGGGGCAGGTCTTTATCTCTCTACAGTAAGAGGGGGCAGGTCTATATCTCTCTACAGTAAGAGGGGGCAGGTCTATATCTCTCTACAGTAAGAGGGGACAGGTCTATATCTCTACAGTAAGAGGGGGCAGGTCTTTATCTCTCTGTAGTAAGTGGGGGCAGGTCTATATCTCTCTACAGTAAGAGGAGGCAGGTCTATATCTCTCTACAGTAAGAGGGGGCAGGTCTTTATCTCTCTACAGTAAGAGGGGGCAGGTCTATATCTCTCTACAGTAAGAGGGGGCAGGTCCTTATCTCTCTACAGTAAGAGGGGGCAGGTCTATATCTCTCTACAGTAAGAGGGGGCAGGTCTATATCTCTACAGTAAGAGGAGGCAGGTCTATATCTCTCTACAGTAAGTGGAGGCAGATCTATATCTCTCTACAGTAAGTGGAGGCAGGTCTTTATCTCTCTGTAGTAAGTGGGGGCAGGTCTATATCTCTCTACAGTAAGAGGAGGCAGGTCTTTATCTCTCTACACTAAGAGGGGGCAGGTCTTTATCTCTCTACACTAAGAGGGGGCAGGTCATTATCTCTCTACAGTAAGAGGGGGCAGGTCTATGTCTCTCTACAGTAAGAGGGGGCAGGTCTTTATCTCTACAGTAAGAGGGGGCCGGTTTATATCTCTGTACAGTAAGAGGGGGCAGGTCTTTATCTCTCTACAGTAAGAGGGGGCAGGTCTTTATCTCTCTACAGTAAGAGGGGGCAGGTCTTTAGCTCTCTACAGTAAGAGGGGGCAGGTCTATATCTGTCTACAGTAAGAGGGGGCAGGTTTATATCTCTCTACAGTAAGAGGGGGCAGGTCTATATCTCTCTACAGTAAGAGGGGGCAGGTCATTATCTCTCTACAGTAAGAGGGGGCAGGTCTATATCTCTCTACAGTAAGAGGGGGCAGGTCTATATCTCTCTACAGTAAGAAGGGGCAGGTCTATATCTCTCTACAGTAAGAAGGGGCAGGTCTATATCTCTCTACAGTAAGTGGGGGCAGGTCTTTGTCTCTCTACAGTAAGAGGGGGCAGGTCTATATCTCTCTACAGTAAGAGGGGGCAGGTCTATATCTCTCTACAGTAAGAGGGATCAGGTCTATATCTCTCTACAGTAACAGGGGGCAGGTCTATATCTCTCTACAGTAAGAGGGGGCAGGTCTTTATCTCTCTACAGTAAGAGGGGGCAGGTCTTTATCTCTCTACAGTAAGAGGGGGCAGGTCTATATCTCTCTACAGTAAGAGGGGGCAGGTCTATATCTCTCTACAGTAAGAAAGGGCAGGTCTATATCTCTCTACAGTAAGAGGGGGCAGGTCTATATCTCTCTACAGTAAGTGGGGGCAGGTCTTTGTCTCTCTACAGTAAGAGGGGGCAGGTCTATATCTCTCTACAGTAAGAAGGGGCAGGTCTATATCTCTCTACAGTAAGAAGGGGCAGGTCTATATCTCTCTACAGTAATAGGGGGCAGGTCTATATCTCTCTACAGTAAGAGGGGGCAGGTCTATATCTCTCTACAGTAAGAGGGGGCAGGTCTATATCTCTCTACAGTAAGAAGGGGCAGGTCTATATCTCTCTACAGTAAGAAGGGGCAGGTCTATATCTCTCTACAGTAATAGGGGGCAGGTCTATATCTCTCTACAGTAAGAGGGGGCAGGTCTATATCTCTCTACAGTAAGAAGGGGCAGGTCTATATCTCTCTACAGTAAGAGAGGGCAGGTCTTTATCTCTCTACAGTAAGAGGGGGCAGGTCTATATCTCTCTACAGTAAGAGGGGGCAGGTCTATATCTCTCTACAGTAAGAAGGGGCAGGTCTATATCTCTCTACAGTAATAGGGGGCAGGTCTATATCTCTCTACAGTAAGAGGGGGCAGGTCTATATCTCTCTACAGTAAGAAGGGGCAGGTCTATATCTCTCTACAGTAAGAGGGGGCAGGTCTATATTTCTCTACAGTAAGAGGGGGCAGGTCTATATCTCTACAGTAAGAGGAGGCAGGTCTATATCTCTCTACAGTAAGTGGAGGCAGGTCTATATCTCTCTACAGTAAGTGGAGGATGGTCTTTATCTCTCTGTAGTAAGTGGGGGCAGGTCTTTATCTCTCTACAGTAAGAGGGACAGGTCTATATCTCTCTACAGTAAGAGGGGGCAGGTCTATATCTCTCTACAGTAAGTGGGGGCAGGTCTTTATCTCTCTACAGTAAGAGGGGGCAGGTCTATATCTCTCTACAGTAAGAGGGGGCAGGTCTATATCTCTCTACAGTAAGAGGGGGCAAGTCTATATCTCTCTACAGTAAGAGGAGGCAGGTCTATATCTCTCTACAGTAAGAGGGGACAGGTCTATATCTCTCTACAGTAAGAGGGGGCAGGTCTATATCTCTCTGCAGTAAGAGGGGGCAGGTCTATATCTCTCTACAGTAAGTGGAGGCAGGTCTTTATCTCTCTGTAGTAAGTGGGGGCAGGTCTTTATCTCTCTACAGTAAGAGGGGGCAGGTCTATATCTCTCTACAGTAAGAGGGGGCCGGTCTATATCTCTCTACAGTAAGAGGGGTTAGGTCTATATCTCTACAGTAAGAGGGGGCAGGTCTTTATCTCTCTACAGTAAGAGGAGACAAGTCTATATCTCTCTACAGTAAGAGAGGGCAGGTCTTTATCTCTGTACAGTAAGAGGGGGCAGGTCTATATATCTGTACAGTAAGAGGGGGCAGGTCTATATCTCTCTACAGTAAGAGGGGGCAGGTCTATAGCTCTCTAAAGTAAGAGGGGGCAGGTCTTTATCTCTCTACAGTAAGTGGGGGCAGGTCTATATCTCTCTACAGTAAGAGGGGGCAGGTCTATATCTCTACAGTAAGAGGGGGCAGGTCTATATTTCTCTACAGTAAGAGGGGGCAGGTCTTTATCTCTGTACAGTAAGAGGGGGCAGGTCTTTATCTCTCTACAGTAAGAGGGGGCAGGTCTATATCTCTCTACAGTAAGAGGGGGCAGGTCTATATCTCTCTACAGTAAGAGGGGGCAGGTCTATATCTCTCTACAGTAAGAGGGGGCAGGTCTTTATCTCTCTACAGTAAGAGGGGCAGGTCTATATCTCTCTACAGTAAGAGGGATCAGGTCTTTATCTCTCTACAGTAAGAGGGGGCAGGTCTATATCTCTACAGTAAGAGGGGGCAGGTCTATATCTCTCTACAGTAAGAGGGGGCATGTCTTTATCTCTCTACAGTAAGAGGGGGCAGGTCTGTATCTCTCTACAGTAAGAGGGGGCAGGTCTTTATCTCTCTACAGTAAGAGGGGGCAGGTCTATATCTCTCTACAGTAAGAGGGGGCAGGTCTATATCTCTACAGTAAGAGGAGGCAGGTCTATATCTCTCTACAATAAGTGGAGGCAGGTCTATATCTCTCTACAGTAAGTGGAGGCAGGTCTTTATCTCTCTGTAGTAAGTGAGGGCAGGTCTATATCTCTCTACAGTAAGAGGAGGCAGGTCTATATCTCTCTACAGTAAGAGGGGGCAGGTCTATATCTCTCTACAGTAAGAGGGGGCAGGTCTTTATCTCTCTACAGTAAGAGGGGGAAGGTCTATATCTCTCTACAGTAAGAGGGGGCAGGTCTTTATCTCTCTACAGTAAGAGGGGGCAGGTCTATATCTCTCTACAGTAAGAGGGGGCAGGTCTATATCTCTACAGTAAGAGGAGACAGGTCTATATCTCTCTACAGTAAGTGGAGGCAGGTCTATATCTCTCTACAGTAAGTGGAGGCAGGTCTTTATCTCTCTGTAGTAAGTGGGGGCAGGTCTATATCTCTCTACAGTAAGAGGAGGCAGGTCTATATCTCTCTACAGTAAGAGGAGGCAGGTCTATATCTCTCTACAGTAAGAAGGGGCAGGTCTTTATCTCTCTACAGTAAGAAGGGGCAGGTCTTTATCTCTCTACAGTAAGAGGGGGCAGGTCTATATCTCTCTACAGTAAGAGGGGGCAGGTCTTTATCTCTCTACAGTAAGAAGGGGCAGGTCTTTATCTCTCTACAGTAAGAAGGGGCAGGTCTATATCTCTCTACAGTAAAAAGGGGCAGGTCTATATCTCTCTACAGTAAGAGGGGGCAGGTCTATATCTCTCTACAGTAAGAGGGGGCAGGTCATTATCTCTCTACAGTAAGAGGGGGCAGGTCAATTTCTCTCTACAGTAATTAGGGGCAGGTCTTTATCTCTCTACAGTAAAAGGAGGCAGGTCTTTATCTCTCTACAGTAAGAGGGGGCAGGTCTATATCTCTCTACAGTAAGAGGGGGCAGGTCTTTATCTCTCTACAGTAAGAGGGGGCAGGTCTATATCGCTCTACAGTAAGAGGGGGCAGGTCTATATCTCTCTACAGTAAGAGGAGGCAGGTCTTTATCTCTCTACAGTAAGAGGGGGCAGGTCTATATATCTCTACAGTAAGAGGGGGCAGGTCTTTATCTCTCTACAGTAAGAGGGGGCAGGTCTATATCTCTCTACAGTAAGAGGGGGCAGGTCTATATCTCTCTACAGTAAGAGGGGGCATGTCTTTATCTCTCTACAGTAAGAGGGGGCAGGTCTTTATCTCTCTACAGTAAGAGGGGGCAGGTCTTTATCTCTCTACAGTAAGAGGGGGCAGGTCTTTATCTCTCTACAGTAAGAGGAGGCAAGTCTTTATCTCTCTACAGTAAGAGGGGAAAGGTCTTTATCTCTCTACACTAAGAGGGGGCAGGTCATTATCTCTCCACAGTAAGAGGGGGCAGGTCTTTATCTCTCTACAGTAAGAGGGGGCAGGTCTATGTCTCTCTACAGTAAGAGGGGGCAGGTCTTTATCTCTACAGTAAGAGGGGGCCGGTCTATATCTCTGTACAGTAAGAGGGGGCAGGTCTTTATCTCTCTACAGTAAGAGGGGGCAGGTCTTTATCTCTCTACAGTAAGAGGGGGCAGGTCTTTAGCTCTTTACAGTAAGAGGGGGCAGGTCTATATCTGTCTACAGTAAGAGGGGACAGGTTTATATCTCTCTACAGTAAGAGGGGGCAGGTCTATATCTCTCTACAGTAAGAGGGGGCAGGTCATTATCTCTCTACAGTAAGAGGGGGCAGGTTTATATCTCTCTATAGTAAGAGGGGGCAGGTCTATATCTCTCTACAGTAAGAGGGGGCAGGTCTTTATCTCTCTACAGTAAGAGGGGGCAGGTCTATATCTCTCTACAGTAAGAGGGGGCAGGTCTATATCTCTCTACAGTAAAAAGGAGCAGTTCTATATCTCTCTACAGTAAGAGGGGGCAGGTCTATATCTCTCTACAGTAAGAGGGGGCAGGTCTTTATCTCTCTACAGTAAGAAGGGGCAGGTCTTTATCTCTCTACAGTAAGAAGGGGCAGGTCTATATCTCTCTACAGTAAAAAGGGGCAGGTCTATATCTCTCTACAGTAAGAGGGGGCAGGTCTATATCTCTCTACAGTAAGAGGGGGCAGGTCTATATCTCTCTACAGTAAGAGGGGGCAGGTCATTATCTCTCTACAGTAAGAGGGGGCAGGTCAATTTCTCTCTACAGTAATTAGGGGCAGGTCTTTATCTCTCTACAGTAAAAGGAGGCAGGTCTTTATCTCTCTACAGTAAGAGGGGGCAGGTCTATATCTCTCTACAGTAAGAGGGGGCAGGTCTTTATCTCTCTACAGTAAGAGGGGGCAGGTCTTTATCTCTCTACAGTAAGAGGGGGCAGGTCTTTATCTCTCTACAGTAAGAGGGGGCAGGTGTTTCTCTCTACAGTAATAGGGGGCAGGTCTATATCTCTCTACAGTAAGAGGGGGCAGGTCTATATCTCTCTACAGTAAGAGGGGGCAGGTCTATATATCTCTACAGTAAGAGAGGGCAGGTCTTTATCTCTGTACAGTAAGAGGGGGCAGGTCTATATATCTGTACAGTAAGAGGGGGCAGGTCTATATCTCTCTACAGTAAGAGGGGGCAGGTCTATAGCTCTCTAAAGTAAGAGGGGGCAGGTCTTTATCTCTCTACAGTAAGTGGGGGCAGGTCTATATCTCTCTACAGTAAGAGGGGGCAGGTCTATATCTCTACAGTAAGAGGGGGCAGGTCTATATTTCTCTACAGTAAGAGGGGGCAGGTCTTTATCTCTGTACAGTAAGAGGGGGCAGGTCTTTATCTCTGTACAGTAAGAGGGGGCAGGTCTATATCTCTCTACAGTAAGAGGGGGCAGGTCTATATCTCTCTACAGTAAGAGGGGGCAGGTCTTTATCTCTCTACAGTAAGAGGGGCAGGTCTATATCTCTCTACAGTAAGAGGGATCAGGTCTTTATCTCTCTACAGTAAGAGTGGGCAGGTCTATATCTCTACAGTAAGAGGGGGCAGGTCTATATCTCTCTACAGTAAGAGGGGGCATGTCTTTATCTCTCTACAGTAAGAGGGGGCAGGTCTATATCTCTCTACAGTAAGAGGGGGCAGGTCTTTATCTCTCTACAGTAAGAGGGGGCAGGTCTATATCTCTCTACAGTAAGAGGGGGCAGGTCTATATCTCTACAGTAAGAGGAGGCAGGTCTATATCTCTCTACAATAAGTGGAGGCAGGTCTATATCTCTCTACAGTAAGTGGAGGCAGGTCTTTATCTCTCTGTAGTAAGTGGGGGCAGGTCTATATCTCTCTACAGTAAGAGGAGGCAGGTCTATATCTCTCTACAGTAAGAGGGGGCAGGTCTATATCTCTCTACAGTAAGAGGGGGCAGGTCTTTATCTCTCTACAGTAAGAGGGGGCAGGTCTATATCTCTCTACAGTAAGAGGGGGCAGGTCTTTATCTCTCTACAGTAAGAGGGGGCAGGTCTATATCTCTCTACAGTAAGAGGGGGCAGGTCTATATCTCTACAGTAAGAGGAGACAGGTCTATATCTCTCTACAGTAAGTGGAGGCAGGTCTATATCTCTCTACAGTAAGTGGAGGCAGGTCTTTATCTCTCTGTAGTAAGTGGGGGCAGGTCTATATCTCTCTACAGTAAGAGGAGGCAGGTCTATATCTCTCTACAGTAAGAGGAGGCAGGTCTATATCTCTCTACAGTAAGAAGGGGCAGGTCTTTATCTCTCTACAGTAAGAAGGGGCAGGTCTTTATCTCTCTACAGTAAGAGGGGGCAGGTCTATATCTCTCTACAGTAAGAAGGGGCAGGTCTTTATCTCTCTACAGTAAGAAGGGGCAGGTCTTTATCTCTCTACAGTAAGAAGGGGCAGGTCTATATCTCTCTACAGTAAAAAGGGGCAGGTCTATATCTCTCTACAGTAAGAGGGGGCAGGTCTATATCTCTCTACAGTAAGAGGGGGCAGGTCATTATCTCTCTACAGTAAGAGGGGGCAGGTCAATTTCTCTCTACAGTAATTAGGGGCAGGTCTTTATCTCTCTACAGTAAAAGGAGGCAGGTCTTTATCTCTCTACAGTAAGAGGGGGCAGGTCTATATCTCTCTACAGTAAGAGGGGGCAGGTCTTTATCTCTCTACAGTAAGAGGGGGCAGGTCTTTATCTCTCTACAGTAAGAGGGGGCAGGTCTATATCTCTCTACAGTAAGAGGGGGCAGGTCTATATCTCTCTACAGTAAGAGGAGGCAGGTCTTTATCTCTCTACAGTAAGAGGGGGCAGGTCTATATCTCTCTACAGTAAGAGGGGGCAGGTCTTTATCTCTCTACAGTAAGAGGGGGCAGGTCTATATCTCTCTACAGTAAGAGGGGGCAGGTCTATATCTCTCTACAGTAAGAGGGGGCAGGTCTTTATCTCTCTACAGTAAGAGGGGGCAGGTCTTTATCTCTCTACAGTAAGAGGGGGCAGGTCTTTATCTCTCTACAGTAAGAGGGGGCAGGTCTTTATCTCTCTACAGTAAGAGGGGGCAGGTCTTTATCTCTCTACAGTAAGAGGAGGCAAGTCTTTATCTCTCTACAGTAAGAGGGGAAAGGTCTTTATCTCTCTACACTAAGAGGGGGCAGGTCATTATCTCTCCACAGTAAGAGGGGGCAGGTCTTTATCTCTCTACAGTAAGAGGGGGCAGGTCTATGTCTCTCTACAGTAAGAGGGGGCAGGTCTTTATCTCTACAGTAAGAGGGGGCCGGTCTATATCTCTGTACCGTAAGAGGGGGCAGGTCTTTATCTCTCTACAGTAAGAGGGGGCAGGTCTTTATCTCTCTACAGTAAGAGGGGGCAGGTCTTTAGCTCTTTACAGTAAGAGGGGGCAGGTCTATATCTGTCTACAGTAAGAGGGGACAGGTTTATATCTCTCTACAGTAAGAGGGGGCAGGTCTATATCTCTCTACAGTAAGAGGGGGCAGGTCATTATCTCTCTACAGTAAGAGGGGGCAGGTTTATATCTCTCTATAGTAAGAGGGGGCAGGTCTATATCTCTCTACAGTAAGAGGGGGCAGGTCTTTATCTCTCTACAGTAAGAGGGGGCAGGTCTATATCTCTCTACAGTAAGAGGGGGCAGGTCTATATCTCTCTACAGTAAAAAGGAGCAGTTCTATATCTCTCTACAGTAAGAGGGGGCAGGTCTATATCTCTCTACAGTAAGAGGGGGCAGGTCTTTATCTCTCTACAGTAAGAAGGGGCAGGTCTTTATCTCTCTACAGTAAGAAGGGGCAGGTCTATATCTCTCTACAGTAAAAAGGGGCAGGTCTATATCTCTCTACAGTAAGAGGGGGCAGGTCTATATCTCTCTACAGTAAGAGGGGGCAGGTCTATATCTCTCTACAGTAAGAGGGGGCAGGTCATTATCTCTCTACAGTAAGAGGGGGCAGGTCAATTTCTCTCTACAGTAATTAGGGGCAGGTCTTTATCTCTCTACAGTAAAAGGAGGCAGGTCTTTATCTCTCTACAGTAAGAGGGGGCAGGTCTATATCTCTCTACAGTAAGAGGGGGCAGGTCTTTATCTCTCTACAGTAAGAGGGGGCAGGTCTTTATCTCTCTACAGTAAGAGGGGGCAGGTCTTTATCTCTCTACAGTAAGAGGGGGCAGGTGTTTCTCTCTACAGTAATAGGGGGCAGGTCTATATCTCTCTACAGTAAGAGGGGGCAGGTCTATATCTCTCTACAGTAAGAGGGGGCAGGTCTATATCTCTCTACAGTAAGAGGGGGCAGGTCTATATCTCTCTACAGTAAGAGGGGGCAGGTCTTTATCTCTCTACAGTAAGAGGGGGCAGGTCTATATCTCTCTACAGTAATAGGGGGCAGGTCTATATCTCTCTACAGTAAGAAGGGGCAGGTCTATATCTCTCTACAGTAAGAGGGGGCAGGTCTATATCTCTCTACAGTAAGAGGGGGCAGGTCTTTATCTCTCTACAGTAAGAGGGGGCAGGTCTTCATCTCTCTACAGTAAGAGGGGGCAGGTGTTTAGCTGAAAAAAATAAATAAAATAAATAAATATATATATATCTTAAGTGTGTAAAAAGACTCAGAATAAATAAAAGTATAGAAAATAAAATGAATTGTGACAACTCCGGCCTCCTGCACAAACGTGATATTCCGTGTAGAAAGTGTCAGATTCTCTCCTTTTCGGCTCCCACTTTCTTCCATCCCCTGCAGTAGCCTAATGGACTGATCCTCTGACATTATACAAGATAAGGAGCAATGGCCTCCGCTTATCTCCACCAGCCTGATAAGAGACCATTCATTACCTGCTGTGACAGAGCAGAGGGCACTATGTGTGTGAGAGCGCCCATCACTGCCAGGATAAGTGTGGGAAGAATAACGGCTGACTATGAAAGGTGACATCACTGACACATGTGCAGAGCTGCTATAACCCGAGCATAACCTTATGTACAGCTTGTATAAAGTGATCTGCTGAAATAACCTGGGTATCTCCTGTATATAATTATATATGTACAGCTGGTATAACCTGGGCATCTCCTGTATATAATTATATATGTACAGCCGGTATAACCTGGGCATCTCCTGTATATAATTATATATGTACAGCCGGTATAACCTGGGCATCTCCTGTATATAATTATATATGTACAGCCGGTATAACCTGGGCATCTCCTGTATATAATTATATATGTACAGCCGGTATAACCTGGGCATCTCCTGTATATAATTATATATGTACAGCCGGTATAACCTGGGCATCTCCTGTATATAATTATATATGTACAGCCGGTATAACCTGGGCATCTCCTGTATATAATTATATATGTACAGCCGGTATAACCTGGGCATCTCCTGTATATAATGATATATGTACAGCTGGTATAACCTGGGCATCTCCTGTATATAATTATATATGTACAGCTGGTATAACCTGGGCATCTCCTGTATATAATTATATATGTACAGCCGGAATAACCTGGGCATCTCCTGTATATAATTATATATGTACAGCCGCTATAACCTGGGCATCTCCTGTATATAATTATATATGTACAGCCGGTATAACCTGGGCATCTCCTGTATATAATTATATATGTACAGCTGTATAACCTGGGCATCTCCTGTATATAATTATATATGTACAGCCGGTATAACCTGGGCATCTCCTGTATATAATTATATATATACAGCTGGTATAACCTGGGCATCTCCTGTATATAATTATATATGTACAGCTGGTATAACCTGGACATCTCCTGTATATAATTATATATGTACAGCTGGTATAACCTGGGCATCTCCTGTATATAATTATATATGTACAGCCGGTATAACCTGGGCATCTCCTGTATATAATTATATATGTACAGCCGCTATAACCTGGACATCTCCTGTATATAATTATATATGTACAGCCGGTATAACCTGGACATCTCCTGTATATAATTATATATGTACAGCTGGTATAACCTGGGCATCTCCTGTATATAATTATATATGTACAGCCGGTATAACCTGGACATCTCCTGTATATAATTATATATGTACAGCCGGTATAACCTGGGCATCTCCTGTATATAATTATATATGTACAGCCGGTATAACCTGGGCATCTCCTGTATATAATTATATATGTACAGCCGCTATAACCTGGGCATCTCCTGTATATAATTATATATGTACAGCCGGTATAACCTGTGCATCTCCTGTATATAATTATATATGTACAGCCGGTATAACCCGGGCATCTCCTGTATATAATTATATATGTACAGCCGGTATAACCTGGACATCTCCTGTATATAATTATATATGTACAGCCGGTATAACCTGGGTATCTCCTGTATATAATTATATATGTACAGCCGGTATAACCTGGCATCTCCTGTATATAATTATATATGTACAGCTGGTATAACCTGGACATCTCCTGTTTATAATTATATATGTACAGCCGGTATAACCTGGACATCTCCTGTATATAATTATATATGTACAACTGGTATAACCTGGGCATCTCCTGTATATAATTATATATGTACAGCCGGTATAACCTGGACATCTCCTGTATATAATTATATATGTACAGCTGGTATAACCTGGGCATCTCCTGTATATAATTATATATGTACAGCCGGTATAACCTGGACATCTCCTGTATATAATTATATATGTACAGCCGGTATAACCCGGGCATCTCCTGTATATAATTATATACGTACAGCCGGCATAACCTTGACATCTCCTGTATATAATTATATATGTACAGCCGGCATAACCTTGACATCTCCTGATATAGAAGGGTTAATAGTTTCTCTTTTTCTTTATTAAAGATTTATTGTTATTAGTAAGTATATCTGATGGTAGTTCATAGTCATTATGGAGCCTACGGAATAAGAGACAGACTCAAGGATTATTATGGTTTCTAAATGTTCTTCTTATCTCATATGCATGACTCTACATTTTTGTTTTGCTAAAACTTAAAGGTCATATGAACAATTAGTAAAGTTCAGCTCGAAGTTTTTTTCTTTTTCTTTTGCAATATCACATTGATCTGTAAATGGTATAAATAAACTGTACTTTGATGAAATAAACAGAAGAAATTGATCATGCCCACATGGATGCTGGTCTTTTCTCTCCGAGCGCTCGATCTTGATTAGGTCTGAAGAGGCCTAACTCAAGAGAACCTCACTGGTGATCCCATAAGCTGACTTGTGACAAAACAGAACAGCTACAACAGTTTGGCGCCCAACGTGGGGCCGTGGCCAACCGGCCTATTCGGAAGAAGTTTTGGGGACTCTTGAGACAGTGAAATTTCAGCTGCAGCAAGGTGAGAAGCTTTATTCTTACACTTCATTTCACTCTCTCTGATTTCCCGAATATTCTGGGTAAGGCTGTACACACGGTTCAAGAACTCTGGCATCACCAGTGAGTATTGTTTTTTTCATGCATGTCTGAATGAGAGTTGAAATATAGAGTAATAAGATAATCTGTTGTCCGTCCATTAACTGATTGCATAGAGTGCATAGCACGGAATTTGGGACAGTCTCTGTATAATTGCATTTGCTGTGTTTTGTGTTTTTGTGGCAATACTCTGGTCTAGGGATATGTGTTCATAAGTGGTTTCATATTAATGCCTAGATAAAGTAGGGAGGCAATAGGTTGTTGTATATTGATGAGAAGCCTCTGAATAACAAAGTGACAAGTAATTGTGATAAGAGACTTGGTGAAATAATATGTATGTATAAGTCTAATGGTTATAGGTCATACTGTGGACTGTGAAAAGATGTTCCGGTTGTGAAATGTCACAGGGCATAGCCATATAGAGTATTTGAGTGGATACCTGACATATGTATTTTTTCCCATCAGTATCAAGAGCGGTTTAGATAATTTTATTTGCATGTGAGGTTAACTGATCCTTGGAAGGTGTATTGTTACCTATGCTTCTGGAATCAATGAATGAGTAAGACAAGTGGTCCTGGGATCTGTCCTTATAGTGAGATATTGTGTGTTTCTTCCCCTCAAAATGGGGATGAAGGTTTTATAGTAAAGTAGAATATTAGTGCTGTGAAGGTATATAAGTGGTCTCAATTTTCTGCAGGGATTGTGTATTATACCAGTGGGTATTAGGATTGTGTTTTGGAAGCTGAATCTGAACGAGATAAGACTCTTGCTAAACAAACTGTGCGCTGGCTGACATTCTTTTGGGAGGGGTCAAGTGAACAGCTGCGCGATTTTCTGCCCTCTGTGAGAAGTCAGCTCTGTTAATTGTTTTGGTTTAACTCTTACGTTTGTTGCTGAAATACTTTGTAAAGGACCAGCATGGAGTAGCCAAACTGCACACATCAGGTCAAGTGGGTTAGAGAGCCGTGTGGCCTTCCCACTTACATGGAGGTGGTCTAGCAGGTGAGAGGACTATCACACCTGGTCCTTCCTGCTTTAGTCATCTGGTCTATTGGGTGAGAGGTGTTTTTTAACCCTTCCCAATACGCCCTACAAGTGTAGCAGGTGAGAGTGAATGCTGATTGAGCCTTCTTGCTACCACTTGAGAGCCCATTCTGACTTGCCAGGAGACGTGTGGCCTGTTAACAAGGTTCAGGGACACTGAGAGGGCATTTGCAGAAAGGTGGGCTGTGTGGGAATAAGTTGAAGCCATGGGCAACTTGTTCAGTGTGCAGCATGGGGCTCCAGCAGGATCCAAAACAGCCAAACAGATAGTGCAAGAAAGAGAAGGCAAAGAAGCAGTGAAAAATGTCAGACCGATACTCAAAAAGGCAGACATGCCAGAGTACGGATGTTTGGATGTTGAGAAATGGCACAGATTCAGGGAAGAAAAGAGAGGTTGGATAAAAGACAAGAGGGTAGAGCAACAAGTAAATAAATGGTGTCGTGTGGCTGAAGAGGTGCAGCATTGTGGATATAAAGAGACCACAGCGGGAGATAAGGTGTATTATGAATGTTTTAACGCACTAAAAGCAGAAATTGTGACTGCTACCGCCCCCCCTTCACATAAGCAGAAACCCAGACCAGATGAATGGACATGTAAACATTGTAGTCAGAAAAACCGAGACTGGAGAGGTACTTGTGCTACATGTAATGTTACTCGCCCTAAGCAGATTGCACTAAATCCTGTTCGAACCAGATCACATGTGATGACAGAGGACGCTGACACTGAGACAGAGGTAGTGAAGGAATTGAGTTTTGCGGAGGAAGCTGACGGTGAGGAAAGGAAAGAACGCGCTGGGACCAGTACAAAAAAATCAGATACATCCCGACCGAGGAAGGTCACAAGAATCAGACAGACACAGGAATATTACCCCTGGAGCCCCTCTGACCAGCTAGCTATGTTGAAACAGTTACCTGACCCTGAAAACCAACCTTTCCCATTTTACAGGCAAATACAGACAATACAGGTGACTTATAAATGCACTTGGGCAGACCTCGAGAGTTTGGTGACTGCAAAAGCAGGTGACGTGCTGGGACACAATTAAATCACATACTGATATGATGAAGGAGCAATCATGGGTCATGGACGTTGAGTCTGAGAGGTCTGGAATGACGTACTGTGAGGCATTGAAAGGATGGGCTACAAAGAAACAAACAGAGCAGTCTGTACTGATGACTGACGTGACACAGCAAAAAGGGGAGAGTATAGAGACGTACTTTGGGAGGTTACAGCTGAAGTGGACAGACATGGGGTACAGTGCAAGAAACGACCTTGATATCAAAATATTGGTGAATGCATTCATTGACGGTATGAATAAGTTTTTACGAGAAGCAGTACAGACAGCCAGACCTGAGTGGAGAAACATGGACCCAACAGACCTTCTGCAAGTAGCTAAGGGGGTTGAACTGACAAAATGCAAGCGACCAGTTATGTATGCTAGAGCACAAGGAAGACAGTGGAAACAGAGGGGGGGGGCACCAGGTGACCGAGCGACCGTACAGTGCTGGAATTGTGGACAGAATGGACATTATGCCAGACAGTGCAAAAACTCCAAAAAGGAGAGTGAGCAGACTGATTTCCCTCCTCCCTTGCCTCTGACCTAGGAAACTGGCAACCCAGTGACAAATGTGTACCCTGTTTTCGTTCCCTCAGGACCTGGTCCCACCTTACTTACGACCATAACCATGCCAGGGGGGAAAGAGGCAGAATTTTTAATTGACACTGGGGCAGCCGGCACTGTGGTACATAAAGACCTGATAAAGCCAGATATGATCACTGACGAGACTGTGGAGTGTGTCGGGGTGGAGGGATTGGTGTCTGAAACTCCCTTGACAAAACAGATGAAGCTGAGATTACAAGATAGCCAGGAAATTCTCACAAAGCTTATTGTTAGTGAAAACACTCCTATGAATTTGCTGGGGGCTGATGTGTTAAGTGCTATCCAGGCTACCATACAATACACCCCAGAAGGTATTACAGTCACAAGTCCCCTCTCTGACAAACACTTGTGCAAGATTGCAGCAATGGTGTACATGTCCAAATCTGCGAGAGTGTCCGATACCAGAACTAGTGAAGACATAGCAATGCAACAAGTTCCAGACATTGTATGGGCAAAGGGAAAAACTGATGTTGGTCGGCTTCCTATTCCCCCAGTCATGATAAAATTAAAAGAAGGCTCCACTCCTCCTTGTTTAAAACAGTATCCCTTAAGTCCAGCCAAATCAATGGCCCTGACCAGAGATATAAGAGAATATGTGGAAGCAGGGGCTCTAGTACAAAGGTCCTCCCCGTGTAACACTCCCTTGTATCCAATCAAGAAAAAAGGGCCCAAAGGTTCCCCTGACACGTACAGAATGGTGCATGATTTGAGAGCTGTCAATGCTGTCACTGAGAGTGTAACACCAATTGTTCCAAACCCACATACCTTACTGTCACAAATCCCAGGGACCTCCAAATGTTTTACAGTAATTGATTTGGCAAATGCCTTTTTCTCAGTGCCTCTACACCCTGACTGTCAGTATCTTTTTGCCTTCACACATGAGGGGAAACAGTACATGTGGACAGTCCTCCCGCAAGGAGGAATGAATTCACCTACCATTTATTCTACAGCTATGGCAGGAATTCTGGAGCAGTGGCAACCGCCTCATCCACAGGTTACGCTATTGCAGTACGTGGATGACCTTTTGCTCTGCTGTCCAGACCAGACGTCCTGCAAGGAAGCCACAATTTCTTTGCTGTGTTTTCTGGCAGAGAATGGTTGCAAAGTTTCACGTGAAAAATTACAGTACTGTAAGCAAAAGGTAACATTTTTGGGTCACTGTATCTCTGAAGGTACGAGACACCTGACTGAGGAGAGAAAACAAGCAGTCCAAAATCTCTCCTTACCCAGGTCCCACCGGCAACTGCGCACCTTTTTGGGCTTAGTGTCATACTGCAGGCCTTGGATAAGGTCTGCCTCGCAAATGATGCAACCCCTCTATGATTGTCTGTCATCTGACCCCTTTGACCTCACTCAGGAAGCTATTGATTCCTTTCATTCCCTTAAACTACTCATTGTATCTGCCCCAGCCCTGGGTATTCCAAATTACGATCAACCATTTTTCTTGTTTTGCACAGAACAGGGAGGGCATGCGACAGCCGTCCTCACACAGCAACATGGTGACAAACAAAGACCAATAGCTTACTACTCAGCGCGATTGGACCCAGTTGTCAGAGGGTCACCCACGTGTGTCCGTGCTGTAGCGGCTGCTGCAGTACTGCTAGGGAAAGCTTGCGAGATCACATTGACATTTCCCTTAACAATTTACTCCCCGCATGACATTCATGCTATACTTGTGCAAGTCCAACCAAAACACCTGTCTATGGCCAGACAGCTCAGACTTGAATGTGCCCTTCTGATTCCTGAGTATGTCACCCTCAAGAGGTGTAATGTTCTGAATCCAGCCACCCTTTTGCCAGTAGATTCAGAAAAGGGGGAATTGGTGACAATGGTAGCAAGTGAGGATGAATACTTTGACATGACGCACGAGCATGACTGCATAGAGCTGATGAGTCAGGAGACAGCAGGTTTTCCACATGTCTATGATACACCTATTACTAATGCAGATTTTGAGTTTTTTGTAGATGGCTCCAGATACCACCTGGATGGGAGATTCTACACTGGATATGCAGTAGTATCCTCGCATGAGGTAATCCGAGCTGAACCACTCCCGCCGCACATGTCCGCGCAGGAGGCGGAGCTAACAGCGCTCATTGAGGCGTGTAGAGCGGGGTCAGGTAGGAAAATTAATGTTTATTCAGACTCAAAGTATGGATTTGGGATCTGTCATGATTTTGGCCCTATCTGGAGAAGTAGAGCTTTTCTTACGTCAGCTGGTAAGCCTATTAAAAATGCAGAATTGGTAAAACAGTTAATGGAGGCACTAATGTTACCAGTCCAGGTTGGCATCATTAAGGTGAAAGCACACACAAAAGGTGACTCACTGGAGGTAGCGGGCAATAGAAGGGCGGATGCGGCTGCGAAAGCAGCGGCAAAGAGGCCTAGGGATCAGAGGATAGTGGCAGGGAGCCAGCAAGTCCCAGCCACAGTGAGTCTGGATGTCCTGAAATCCCTCCAGCATCAGGCTGCCCAAACAGAGAAGGAACACTGGGGGAAAATGGGAGCTGGGCTGAACTCGAATGGAGTATGGGAAAGTAAGGACAGGTTGTGTTTACCAAGGTCCCTGTTCCCTATGATGGCACAAGCAACACATGGCCCCACTCACGCCTCCATACGTCACATGTGTAACCAGGTGAATGCCTTCTGGATCGCTCCTGGCTTCAGTTACGTAGCCTCCAAACACGTACAATCCTGCATTATCTGCGCACAACACAACCCAGGTAAAACAGTAAAAGTCCCTAAGAAAGCAACACCCAAACCGCTCTATCCGTTTCAACGACTGCAGATAGACTACATACAACTACCCAAGGTAGGAGTGTATGAATACGTCCTGGTATGTGTAGATCTCTTCTCAGGATGGGTTGAGGCCTATCCAGTAAAATGTGCAAATGCTAAAACAACTGCAGAAAAACTGATGAAGGAACTAGTCTGTCGGTATGGCATCCCAGAAGCCATAGAAAGTGACAGGGGTACACACTTCACTGGAGAAATAATGAGGGACATTATGCAGGCCCTGGGAATAGAGCAGGCATTCCATACCCCTTATCATCCACAGAGCAGTGGAAAAGTAGAGAGATTAAACGGGACACTTAAACTAAAAATTCAAAAGGCCATGGCAGAGACAGGAAAGAATTGGGTAGAGTGCTTATCCCTGGCACTCTTTTCAGTCAGACACACTCCAAATAGGAAGACAGGCTTGTCTCCTTTTGAAGTCCTTTTTGGTAGTGCCCCAAAAACAGGTCTCTACTTTCCACAAGTGTTACAGATGCAACACGGCACTATGACAGCCTACGTCCAGGCCTTACAGGAAAGACTTAATGTGGTGCATAAACATGTCTTTTCATCCATTCCAGATCCCAATGCAAGTGCAGATGTGCATCAGCTGAATCCAGGTGATTGGGTGGTCGTGCGCAGACACGTGAGAAGGAGCCTAGATCCACGCTTTGATGGCCCATTCCAAGTCCAGCTGACCACATCCACCTCAGTGAAACTTGAGGGAAAACCCACCTGGATCCACGCCAGTCACTGTAAAAAGGTCACTCCACCGGCAGAATGACAGTCTTGCTAATTATCCTGCTAGGTGTAGCAGGGTTGCTGCAACAAACAAAGACACTGAGCGAACTTTTTAATACGGACTGGGATAATAAACTCATTCGCCACCATATTTCTCTTACTGAGGACATGGAGGGAGAAAAGCCAAAAGACTGTTGGATCTGCACACACAGTCCTATTTCTTCAAAGACTATGCCTTATTTAGCCTTACCTCTGGAACCACAGGAGGTATTGGTACCAGACTGTATACACAATGAAACCTGGACTCAATCTAGATTTTTGGGAGAAGATGTACCTCGTGATGTATCTGCTACATTGACTATAGTTGGATGGGTCACTAAACCCTGGTTCCAGCTAAATATCACTCGACCCGATGGATACTCGTGGTGGATGGAATACGATTCAGACATGGGCATAATTGCCAAAATAAAGACTAAGATTCCTCATTCGGGCCCCATTCCTCATGATGGATTATGGTTCAGTCTTCAATACAATGGTGTTGGAAATTGTGGAGAAGACAATAACTGTTTCTATATACATACACATGACTCAACCAAGGACAATGAGACAGTATATCAGAAGGGTATTGAGGGCTGTACATCATCATTTATTAGACGGACTTTTAGGAGGGAGCGGGGTAGCTGTATCTCGGGTATGACCGGAAAACAAATGAACAATACGTGGTGTGCTCATAAAGTCATGAAGGGGCTTCTGAATCTGCTTTATTGTGTACAAAGTCAAACTCACTTTTGTATTTTCCCAGAGGGAGTGTTTTTGGTTTGTGGGAATCGTGCTCACAAGTGGGTGAGCCCTGACATGAGAGGGGTCTGCACACTTGCCAGACTTACACCTGCCACTTTCATAGTTCCTCATAGTGAAGTAGATGTAGCAGCTGTCCCAATTCATACCTTGTATAAACGAGCAGCAGATAATAAACCCCGGCCAAATGGTAGGCCTCATGTAGTAGAATTGGGAAAAGCAAATAAGGTATTTAGTGCTATTTTCATACACCCTTTCTTAATGCAAATGTGGGACAAGCTAGTAGAGTCCACTGACTACCTGGATGATCACATTTTTCGGGTTCTTGAGATTCTAAATGCTACCAATGCTATACAAAAACAATTAATTGTAGTCACTAACCAGCATACTATAGTGCTAGACTTTGTGACAGCAAAAGACGGCGGAATGTGTCAAATAATTGGTCCTGCCTGTTGCCATTACATTGACCCTGCAGGCAACCTCCAGGTTAGAGCAGATATACAGAAAACAAGTGAACTTAGGGATAAATGGTTAAAAGAGCACGATGCCAACAAGGACTCCTGGTGGGGAAATACATTTTCTTTTATGAATCCAGCCAATTGGTTTAAAGGCATAGCAGGTTGGGTTTCTGGCATTATACAAACCTGTATGCAAATATTGTTGTTCTGTCTACTGCTTTATATAGCTGTAAAAACATTGATATATGCATTACCTAAACTATTGAATAATGTATGTTCTAAGAGTCCCAGCATTGAACCCTCTGTAGTTTACTACGGACCCCAAATGGCCTCTGCTGACCGGGAGTAGGTGTCCACACTGAGGGTGGATGGGTGAAGTGGTAGGAAGACCCCTCATGGGTACTAGGCCCATGAGCCAGCAGCTCCTGTTTGGACGCCTACTGACCGTGTAGTGAAGGTTATACCATTTACAAAAGGGGGAAATTGATATAGAAGGGTTAATAGTTTCTCTTTTTCTTTATTAAAGATTTATTGTTATTAGTAAGTATATCTGATGGTAGTTCATAGTCATTATGGAGCCTACGGAATAAGAGACAGACTCAAGGATTATTATGGTTTCTAAATGTTCTTCTTATCTCATATGCATGACTCTACATTTTTGTTTTGCTAAAACTTAAAGGTCATATGAACAATTAGTAAAGTTCAGCTCGAAGTTTTTTTCTTTTTCTTTTGCAATATCACATTGATCTGTAAATGGTATAAATAAACTGTACTTTGATGAAATAAACAGAAGAAATTGATCATGCCCACATGGATGCTGGTCTTTTCTCTCCGAGCGCTCGATCTTGATTAGGTCTGAAGAGGCCTAACTCAAGAGAACCTCACTGGTGATCCCATAAGCTGACTTGTGACAAAACAGAACAGCTACAACATCCTGTATATAATTATATATGTACAGCCGGTATAACCTGGGCATCTCCTGTATATAATTATATATGTACAGCCGGCATAACCTGGACATCTCCTGTATATAATTATATATGTACAGCCGGCATAACCTTGACACCTCCTGTATATAATTATATATGTACAGCTGGCATAACCTGGGCATCTCCTGTATATAATTATATACGTACAGCCGGTATAACCTGGGCATCTCCTGTATATAATTATATATGTACAGCCGGCATAACCTGGACATCTCCTGTATATAATTATATATGTACAGCCGGCATAACCTGGGCATCTCCTGTATATAATTATATACGTACAGCCGGTATAACCTGGGCATCTCCTGTATATAATTATATATGTACAGCTGGCATAACCTGGGCACCTCCTGTATATAATTATATATGTACAGCCGGTATAACCTGGACATCTGCTGTATATAATTATATATGTACATCCGGTATAACCCGGGCATCTTCTGTATATAATTATATATGTACAGCTGGTGTAACCTGGGCATCTCCTGTATATAATTATATATGTACAGCCGGTATAACCTGGACATCTCCTGTATATAATTATATATGTACAGCCGGTATAACCTGGGTATCTCCTGTATATAATTATATATGTACAGCCGGTATAACCTGGACATCTCCTGTATATATGTCACGGCCGGGCGGTCGGGTAGACCCAGGAGGTGGATCCACTGGACCGGACTCTAAGATGGTGGTAAGGAGTCCGGCAGCTGAAGCACTGAAGGGCGGCAGAACAGTCCGTGCAAGTGAGGGCAGCGGAGGAGTCCCTGGGACCACGGAGTCACAGATGGTGGTACTGGTGACGTAGCTCAGGTTCGGAAGCCGAGATGATAGTAGGCGGGGTCCGGAACCTCTGGAGCGGGATGACGGGTCACCGCAGGGATCCGAGATGGTACGGACTGTCAGTTGGCAGACGGACAGCGTGCGGGGTTCAGGACACGGCAGACTGGATGGCGCGGCAGGTACGGCTCTACAAAGAGAGATAGGTGAGTATAGGCACATAAACACCAGGAGACCTGACTCCTAGCTCAGGGAACACGAAGATCAGGCCCCGCCCCCTTGGACAATGACCCCCTATATACCCTGTACCTGTGCAACCTCATTTCCTGTTAATGGACGCTGGCCCTTTAAGAAAGGGTCAGTGACCGCGCGCGCGCCCTAATGCGCATGCGCGCCGCCCGAGTGCCAGAAGCCAGGGAAGGAGGCTGCGAGGAGGACGCAGGGGAGCCGGCCAGGTCCAGGGAAGCTGTCGGGCGCCGGGATCGGGGTCCAGGGACCCTGGGACGGACGGGATCCGGTGGCTGGAGAGCGGGGAGCGTGGCAGGTGAGCCGGGGAGCGGGGGTGAGGACCCGGGAAGCGTGACAGTACCCCCCCCCCCACGCCCCCCTCCCCGCAACCGGGACATGAAGGCACGGATAAGAGGAGTGCCCACGTTCTCCCTGGGCTCCCAAGACCTATCCTCAGGACCATACCCCTCCCAGTCCACCAGGAAGAACTGCCGACCTCGTACGGTCTTCATGGCCACGATATCCCTTACCGCATAGATGTCATCATCGGCAATAGGTGGAGGAGCCGGACTGGCAGCAGCGGAGAAAGGACCAAGGACAACCGGCTTGAGCAGGGAGACGTGGAATGAGTTGGGTATCCTCATCGTGGCCGGGAGCTGTAGCTTGTAGGATACCTCATTGATCTTGCGGAGGACCTTAAACGGCCCGATGTAGCGAGGACCCAGCTTGTAGGACGGTATCTTCAATCGGATGTACTGGGAAGCAAGCCAGACCAGGTCACCAGGAGAGAAACACGGAGGATCCAGACGTCTCTTGTCAGCGTGTTTCTTCATCCGCTGGGAAGCGCGCCCAAGGGACGCCTTGACAGAGTCCCAAATGGTAGCAAAGTCACGGACAGCAGTATCAGCAGCCGGGACATCCGATGAAGGGGATATAGGCAGCGGGACGGCGGGCTGAAGTCCGTAAACAACATGGAAGGGTGATTTGGAGGATGACTCACTGACGTGGTGGTTATGGGCGAATTCAGCCCAAGGCAGAAGCGAGGACCAGTCGTCGTGATGGGCGTTGACATAGTGACGTAGGTATGAGGTCAAGATTTGATTGACCCTCTCCACTTGGCCATTAGACTGAGGATGGTAAGCAGAGGAAAAGTCCAGAGTCACTCCCAGATGTTTGCATAGAGCCCTCCAGAAGCGGGAGGTGAACTGGGTTCCTCTGTCGGACACGATGTGGGATGGAAAGCCATGCAAGCGAAAGATGTGATGTATATAGGCTTCCGCGAGTTCCTGAGCTGAGGGCAGTCCGGCCATAGGAACGAAGTGGGCCATTTTGGAGAATCGATCAACCACGACCCATATGACTGTGTGCCCGGAGGATAATGGCAAGTCCGTAATAAAGTCCATAGCTATGTGTTGCCACGGGACTGAGGGTATCGGCAGAGGCAGAAGACGGCCATGGGGCAAGTGGTTGGGCGTCTTGTTCCTGGCACAGGAGGAGCAGGCAGAGACAAAAGCAGCGACGTCCGTGCGAAGGGATGGCCACCAGTAATGGCGTACAATCGCACCCCATGTTCTCTTCTGGCCTGCATGGCCGGCTGTTTTTGATGCATGACCCCAGTGTAACACTTTTTGCCTGTCGGTCTCAGAGACATAGGTCTTCCCGGGCGGTATCTGGGCTAGAGTGACAGGGGCCACCGGAACGATGTTGCTAGGACAGATGATGGGTTGGGTAGTCGCTTCCTCCTGCTCCATGGGCATGAAAGACCTGGACAAGGCATCAGCGCGTACATTCTTGTCCGCGGGTCGGAAGTGAAGCTGAAAGTCAAACCTGGCAAAGAATAAAGACCACCTGGCTTGCCGTGGGTTCAGTCGCTGAGCGGACCGCAGGTATTCCAAGTTCTTGTGGTCAGTGTAAATTATCACGGGATACACTGCACCTTCCAGGAGGTAGCGCCATTCCTCCAGTGCCAGTTTGACTGCCAAGAGCTCTCGGTCCCCGATGGTGTAGTTGCGTTCAGACGCTGAGAAGCCCTTGGAGAAGAATCCGCAAGTCACCATCTTCCCGGAGGAGGATTTCTGCATGAGCACTGCTCCGGCTCCTGAGGAGGAGGCATCCACCTCCAAGGTGAACTGGCGGTTTAACTCCGGACGGTGGAGTACAGGAGAGGAAGCAAAAGCTCGCTTCAATGAGCCAAACGCGGCGTCGGCCGCAGGCGACCAGTCCTTTGGATTTGCCTCTTTCTTAGTCAAAGCGGAAAGTGGAGCAGTCAGAGCAGAGAAGTGAGGGATGAATTGGCGGTAGTAGTTGGCGAATCCCAGGAAGCGTTGGATTGCTTTCAGTCCAGAAGGGGGAGGCCAGTTGAGAATGGCGGAGACCTTCTTGGGATCCATCTGCAGTCCAGTCTCAGAGATGACGTACCCCAAAAAGGGGAGTGTAGACTGCTCAAAGACACACTTCTCATACTTTGCGTACAGGCGATTCTCTCTCAATCTTCGTAGAACCAGCTGTACGTGCTCTCTGTGGGTTGAGAGGTCCGGAGAGAAGACAAGGATGTCATCTAGATATACTACCACACAGGTGTAGAGGAGGTCTCGGAACACGTCGTTCACCAGTTCTTGGAAGACGGCAGGAGCATTACACAGGCCGAAGGGCATCACGCAGTACTCATAATGTCCATCGCGCGTATTGAACGCGGTCTTCCATTCGTCACCAGAGCGGATGCGCACCAGATTGTAAGCACCCCGAAGGTCCAGCTTGGTGAACACACGAGCCCCCCTAAGTCGGTCAAACAATTCGGGGATGAGCGGCAGAGGGTACTTGTTTTTGACTGTGATCTGATTCAGACCCCGGTAGTCGATGCAGGGGCGTAAATCGCCCTCTTTTTTCTTGACAAAGAAGAAACCTGCTCCAGCAGGAGAGGAGGACCTCCGAATGAATCCCCTTGCCAGGCTCTCTGAGATGTAAGCAGACATAGCCCTTGTTTCGGCTGGAGATAAAGGATATATCCGTCCTCGTGGTGGCGTTGTTCCAGGGAGCAGGTCGATGGCACAATCGTATGGACGATGTGGCGGCAGTACCTCGGATTCCTTTTTATCAAAGACATCCGCAAAGGTCCAATAGGCCGAGGGCAGCCCCGGTAGGTTCTCAGGAACCAGAGGTTGTCGGATGGGTTGTGTGGATTTTAGGCATCTCTCATGACACGAAGAACCCCAGCGGGTGATGTCACCTGTACCCCAGCTGACTGATGGTTCGTGGGCCCGTAACCATGGAAGACCCAGCAGGATCTGATGGGACATGTGAGGGAGGACGTAGAAGGCGATGGTCTCGGTGTGAAGAGCACCGATCCGCAGTTCAACCGGCCTGGTGGTCCAGGAGATGGTGTCAGAAAGGGGTCTCCCATCTACAGAGGCAATCACCAGGGGCTTGTTGAGTGGAATAACAGGCACTTGGTATTTGTCCACGGTGGCTTGCTGGATGAAATTGCCTGCTGCCCCGGAATCGAGGTAGGCCTCAGCCGTGAACCGCGTCTCTCCCGTTGTCACTTGCACGGTCCATGTGACCGGATCAGAGAGAGTCCCAGCACCTAGGGTGGCCTCTCCTACCAACCCTAGGCTTTGGAGTTTCCCGGCCTTTCCGGACAGGAACGGAGGAGGTGTGTGTCCTCACCACAGTAAAAGCAGAGGCCCTTAGCGAGCCGCTCTGCTCGTCGTTGTTCGGACTGCCGTATCCGGTCAATCTGCATGGGCTCGTGGACGGGAATCCCAGCGGTAGAAGACTGAGGTACGGAGGTCTTCTGTGGAGGAGAGGGATGCCGGACTGGACGTCTCTCCCGAGACAGCTCTTTGGAGCGCTCCTGAAAACGGATGTCTACTCGAGTTGCTAGGGCAATCAGGGCATCTAGGGTGGAGGGCACGTCACGGCCCGCCAACTCGTCTTTGATGCGGCTTGAGAGACCCTCCCAGAAGGCGGCTGTTAGGGCCTCATTATTCCAGCTGAGTTCTGAAGCCAACGTGCGGAAACGAATGGCGTATTGGCCCACCGTCAGTGTTCCTTGACGCAAGCGGAGAAGGGATGAAGCAGACGCAGAGGCGCGTCCCGGCTCGTCAAAAGTGCTGCGAAAGGCCTGCAGGAACTCTTGAAGATCCTTGGTCATAGGGTCCTCCTTTTCCCACAAGGGGTTCATCCACGCCAGCGCCTCGCCCTCCAGGTGAGACATTATAAAGGCGACCTTGGCTTGGTCAGAGGCGAACAGATGTGGCAGCTGCGTGAAATGAAGGGAACACTGGTTAATGAAGCCCCTGCAGGTCTTGGGATCTCCAGCATAACGAGGTGGTGAAGCCAACCGGAGTTGGGAAGCACCCGACGAGGCTGCCACTGGTGCGGGAGCCGTGGATTGTCCATTGGAGGACCTGGGTGCCGCAGGCGTCATGGAAGCTTGTAACGTATACAGGCGGGTGTCCACGGAGGTCATAAATTGCAGCATGCGGGTCTGGACTTCACGCTGGCGTTGGAGTTCCTCTTGCAGGGCCAATAGTGCTGCAGCGGGATCCATGGCCTGATCTTACTGTCACGGCCGGGCGGTCGGGTAGACCCAGGAGGTGGATCCACTGGACCGGACTCTAAGATGGTGGTAAGGAGTCCGGCAGCTGAAGCACTGAAGGGCGGCAGAACAGTCCGTGCAAGTGAGGGCAGCGGAGGAGTCCCTGGGACCACGGAGTCACAGATGGTGGTACTGGTGACGTAGCTCAGGTTCGGAAGCCGAGATGATAGTAGGCGGGGTCCGGAACCTCTGGAGCGGGATGACGGGTCACCGCAGGGATCCGAGATGGTACGGACTGTCAGTTGGCAGACGGACAGCGTGCGGGGTTCAGGACACGGCAGACTGGATGGCGCGGCAGGTACGGCTCTACAAAGAGAGATAGGTGAGTATAGGCACATAAACACCAGGAGACCTGACTCCTAGCTCAGGGAACACGAAGATCAGGCCCCGCCCCCTTGGACAATGACCCCCTATATACCCTGTACCTGTGCAACCTCATTTCCTGTTAATGGACGCTGGCCCTTTAAGAAAGGGTCAGTGACCGCGCGCGCGCCCTAATGCGCATGCGCGCCGCCCGAGTGCCAGAAGCCAGGGAAGGAGGCTGCGAGGAGGACGCAGGGGAGCCGGCCAGGTCCAGGGAAGCTGTCGGGCGCCGGGATCGGGGTCCAGGGACCCTGGGACGGACGGGATCCGGTGGCTGGAGAGCGGGGAGCGTGGCAGGTGAGCCGGGGAGCGGGGGTGAGGACCCGGGAAGCGTGACAATATAATTATATATGTACAGCCGGTATAACCTGGGCATCTCCTGTATATAATTATATATATACAGCCGGTATAACCTGGCATCTCCTGTATATAATTATATATGTACAGCCGGTATAACCTGGACATCTCCTGTATCTATATATATAATTGCCTTATTCTGTCTGTCTGTCTGTCTGTCTATCTGTCTGTCTATCTGTCTGTCTATCTGTCATGCTCCGAAATTGTGTCCTTACGGTGACACAAAGCTGATTGGCCGCTGGGCTCGCCATGGCCCCGCCCCCCCCCCACGGATTGGCCTCTCGCCCCGGCTCTCTGCAGGCCCCGCCCCCCTCACGCAATCCACGCTCGCTCTGGCCCAACTGACACGGAGCCCCGATTCCCAGGTGAGTACACACACACACATCAGATCACACTCACTCTCACACTCACTCTCACACATCACATCCACACACTCACAACATGCTGGGATATCTCTTGCTTCTACACCGGCTCCGTCAGGATCCCAGCAGCGCCACACATAACCTTGCGATGCTGGGATCTTCACGGAGGCCGTGAAAGCTGGTAACCATTATACACATCGGGTAACTAAGGTCCCTTGGTTACCCGATGTGTATCATAGTTACCAGTGTACACCGGCTCACACTCACTCTCACACACACCTCACACACACATCACATCGCATCCACACATCAAGGTCCTGCAGCGGCGGAAAATACAGACACATAACAGCACACACATAACAGCACACACATAACAGCACACACATACACACACACAAATCAGACCACACTCACTCACACACACACATCACATCGCATCCACATACTCACAACATCCTGGGATATCGCTTGCTTCTCGGCGGCGATACTGTGCTGTTGTGATCTTCCAGGACCTGCCGGAGTATCACATGGCCAGAAGCATGTGATATCCCCGGATGTTGTGAGTATAAGCGCGTATGTGCGATATCGTCAGTGTCTGTGTGTGTGAGTGTATGCGATCGGGTGTGTGTGAGTGGATGCGATCGGGTGTGTGTGAGTGGATGCGATCGGGTGTGTGTGAGTGGATGCGATCGGGTGTGTGTGAGTGGATGCGATCGGGTGTGTGTGAGTGGATGCGATCGGGTGTGTGAGTGTCGGCAGAGGAGCACGGCGTGCTGGAGGAGGCTGGGAGCAGAGAGGCTGATCATGGGGAAGGCTGGGAGGAGAGAGGCTGATGCTGGGGGAGGCTGGGAGGGGGAGGCTGGGACGAGGGAGGCTGATGCTGGTGGAGGCTGATGCTTGGGGAGGCTGATGCTGGGGGAGGCTGGAAGGAGAGAGGCTAATGCTGGTGGAGGCTGATGCTTGGGGAGGCTGATGCTGGGGGAGACTGGGAGGGGAAGGCTGATGCTGAGGGAGGCTGGGAGGAAGGAGGCTGGGAGGAGAGAGGCTGATCCTGGGGAAGGCTGGGAACGGGAGGCTGATGCTGGGGGAGGCTGGAAGGAGAGAGGCTGATGCTGGTGGAGGCTGATGCTTGGGGAGGCTGATGCTGGGGGAGACTGGGAGCGGAAGGCTGATGCTGAGGGAGGCTGGGAGAGGGAGGCTGGGAGGAAGGAGGCTGGGAGGAGAGAGGCTGATCCTGGGGAAGGCTGGGAAGGGGAGGCTGGAAGGAGAGAGGCTGGAAGGAGAGAGGCTGATGCTGGTGGAGGCTGATGCATGGGGAGGCTGATGCTGGGGGAGACTGGGAGCAGAAGGCTGATGCTGAGGGAGGCTGGGAGGAAGGAGGCTGGGAGGAAGGAGGCTGGGAGGAGAGAGGCTGATCCTGGGGAAGGCTGGGAAGGGGAGGCTGATGCTGAGGGAAGCTGGAAGGAGAGAGGCTGATGCTGGGGGAGGCTGGAAGGAGAGAGGCTGAGGCTGGGAGGAGAGAGGCTGATGCTGGGGAAGGCTGATGCTGAGGGAGGCTGGGAGGGGAAAGCTGATGCTGGGGAAGGCTGGGAGGACGGAGGCTGGGAGGAGAGAGGCTGATCCTGGGGAAGGCTGGGAGAGGGAGGCTGATGCTGGAGGAGGCTGGAAGGAGAGAGGCTGATGCTGGCGGAGGCTGATGCTGGGGAGGCTGGGAGAGGGAGGCTGATGCTGAGGGAGGCTGGGAGGAGGGAGGCTGGGAGAGGTAGGCTGAGAGAAGAGAGGCTGATGCACACACACACACACACACACACACACACGCGCGCGCACTGCACAACACACCACACACACACACACACACACTGGGAACCACAAACAACTGCCCTACACAGACACCCACACACACAGACAACGCTGCACACACACAACACCCAACACACAAACACCGCGGCACACACAAATATACGCACATACCGCACAACACACACATTGCACAAAACATACCTCCCCCCAAAACACACCACACACACACAAACCGCGCAACACACACACAACGCTACAGACACACAGCGCTCCACAAACAATGCAACACACGCAACACACATACAACACCGCTCTCACCCCCCGTCACACCCAGACAACACCCAGAACATATAAAATATAGAAATGTGGCACTCCTTCTATAGTCGCTGGTGCTTGGATAGGGTCCCACCCCAGATCAAAAAATTGAAAAAAATCCAGCACTCAAAGCATTCAACTGAAATTGTTTTATATTTTATTCATTGATCTGTGTAATTATTAAAGACGTTTCGGTCATCCGACCTTCATCAGTTTACACTACAATAAAAAGATACATAAAAGATTTTTAAGTATACAGAAATAATGGCATTATACAATCATGGTAACAAAAAAGGGCAGAAATATTCACCACATTATAATGCATGAATCATGGACTATGATATACAAAAAATGTCAACAAAAAGACAAAATTGAAGAATATGTCAGTTGAGCCGCTTCACTAGCAGATAAGATCACCTAAACATATAATTGAAATACAGATAAAATGTAGCATAATAGAACCATTATACAACAAAAGGGGAACCAAACAGGAAACCCAAAAATTTATCCAAAAATGTGTATCTTGCTAATATAGAAGGACAAAGAGCCTAAGCACCAGCACTGAGACACTATTCTACTCTAATAAAACAGACAATACACAGAAATACCAAGCAATGAACACTCACCAGAAAGGGCTCTGTAGAAATATATGAAAAAGCTGGACCAGAGGAAAAAGCTGCCCGTCCGGGTCTGCAGTCAATGTAATCTGAAAGTCCAATGTCCAGATTTAAATAGACCGCTCAATTAGCTCATTAACAAGTTACAGAGCGTCACTTCCGGTCTGGAGACCGGAAGTGACGTCACGGAGAGTCACTTCCGGTCCGAAAACCGGAAGTGACGTCACCGGCTGGCAATGTGTAAATCCTGATGGTTGGCAACTGTAGACATACACAGACAGCCACTCCTCACCGCGGAACGTCACTTCCGGTCCGCAAACCGGAAGTGACGATCCTGGTTGGCAACATGTAAACCAGATGGTTGGCAAGCGCTAAAATTGCGCTGACTGGCAATGTCCCCTTATGCAATAACCATGAAATAAGGGTAATTAAGCCCAAACTAGTGTAATGAATAAGAGACTCTATGGGTAACATTATTTAAAGACAAATTACCTAAAAGGTCAAATAAAAGAAAAAATAGAAGAAATAAAATAAGAGGACTAAGGGAATGGTGTATTTATTCGAAATCAATTTAATAATTTTTTAATTATTTTTTAATTTTTTATCAACTATAATCAACCCTAGTAAAAAAACAGGAAAAAAGAAAAAAAGACTTAAAAATATTTTATGTATCTTTTTATTGTAGTGTAAACTGATGAAGGTCGGATGACCGAAACGTCTTTAATAATTACACAGATCAATGAATAAAATATAAAACAATTTCAGTTGAATGCTTTGAGTGCTGGATTTTTTTCAATTTTTTGATCTGGGGTGGGACCCTATCCAAGCACCAGCGATTATAGAAGGAGTGCCACATTTCTATATTCTATATAGTATATCCTTTAGTGTGTGCACCCTCATTTTTTCTTATAATGGCCAATGTGGCGTTTTCTTATACTGCGGATGAAATGGCAGATATTATGAGCCGTACCACAGTGCAGAGTGATTTTTTTCATATTCCTACTTCTGAGCTTCGAACCCGTGATTTTCAGAAGGAATCTAGAAAATTACAAAATTTGGAATTGCACTGTGCCACTATTGCAGAATACGTACGTGTTCAAAGAATTCCAAGAGGACTACGGGTTGGTGTAAGACCGACCATCTTCAGTGACAACCCTGATTTTTGTAATCGTTTTGAACAGATTCTTAACAAATGCTCTTTTGATTTAATGACTTTGACTTTGGATTATTTAAATCAAGCGATCATTACCAAACGTGAAGAGATTGTCGTGATTGAGCAACAATTAAATTCTACCTCTTCGGCTGAAGATCTGGCGAAAATCAAAGATCAAGTCACAAGAGATTTACAAATCCATAAAATTGAAAGTCAAAAAATTAAAAGAAAAAAATTCTTACGGGATACTGAGGACTATAAAAATAATCGAGTTTATCGGTGGCGTGATACATCCTCCAGAGTGTTTCCAAGACGTTTCCAATATTCCTCTAGTGATAATTCGGCTTCGGATTCGGAATTTTCCTTCACCAGACGACCAAAACCACATTTTTTAGGTCAAAGAAGCCGCAGAGGTCAAAGAGGAAACCTAGGCGGGGGGGACAACGCCACCGAACCTGCAAGGACAACGATGGTCACCAGATCCCAGGTACGCCGGATACCATTGTAGTTAACATTTCTTCTAAGAATTTGTTACCGGATCAAATTAGTCTTCTTCAGAAGGGTTTATCTTTTTGCCCTTCCTACAAATTCAATACATTCCAGTTACAAATGGACTTACTAAGATTTTATCGAAATTTACGTATTAAGGCCCATTTTTCATCATTATTAGTGATGAGCGAGTACTAAAAAGCTCGGGTGCTCGAAGCTCGGGCCGAGCCTCCCAAGATACTCGTGTACTCGGCCCGAGCACCGAGCCCAATGTTATCCTATGGGAGACCCGAGTATTTTTGTGAAATGACCCCCCGGCAGCATGTAGAAACCCTAAAAATGTCACAAAAGTCTCAGAAGAGTGCTCAAATGACATGGCAACAGCATGGGGAAGACCCCTTGAAGCATTTATCACTCAAAAGTCACAGCTGTGAACAATTTTGTCCAAGTTTTACGCCATTTTTACGGACTCACCAGAAAACCTTCCAAAATGACACCAAAATGAATTTTCATGGCGGAAATGTTAAGGGCACATACCCAATAGTGAGATAGAGCTGGTGTATGTTACTTTTTGAGATTAATACATGAAAGATTTTACATGAAAACCTTGTGTGGCACTCCGATGTCCAAAACGCACGTTTTGTGCTTTTTACTAGCGATGTCGGTCATTTTTTTTTTTTTTATTCTATCTCCCTCAGTCCGTCGGTCTGTCTCTCTCTGTCTTGTCTGTCCCCCTCTCACAGTCTGTCGGTCAGTTCCCCCCCCCTCTCTCTTACTTACCGTTCCGCGATCACCGGCGCGGCGCTGCACAGCTGTTCAAACTCCGGTGGCTTTTCCTCTTTTGAAAAAGCCGGCCGCTCATTAATCAATCTCGTATTCTCTGCTTTCCTGCTTTTCGGCGCCTATGATTGGTTGCAGTGAGACACGCCCCCACTCTGAGTGACAGGTGTCACACTGCACCCAATCACAGCAGCCAGTGTGTGTATACTGTGCAGTGAAATAAATAATTAAATAATTAAAAAAAACGGCGTGCGGTCCCCCCAATTTTAATACCAGCCAGATAAAGCCATACGGCTGAAGGCTGGTATTCTCAGGATGGGGAGCTCCACGTTATGGGGAGCCCCCCACCCTAACAATATCAGTCAGCAGCCGCCCAGAATTGCCGCATACATTAGATGCGACAGTTCTGGGACTGTACCCGGCTCTTCCCGATTTACCCTGGTGCTTTGGCAAATCGGGGTAATAAGGAGTTAATGGCAGCCCATAGCTGCCACTAAATCCTAGATTAATCATGTCAGGTGTCTCCCCGAGATTCCTTCCATGATTAATCTGTAAATTACAGTTAAAAAACACACACACCCGAAAAATCCTTTATTAGAAATAAAAAACACTAACAAAGTCCCTCATTACCAATTTATTAACCTCGACAAACCCTCCATGTCCGGCGTACTCCACAGTCCTCCAGCGTCGCGTCCAGCGCTGCTGCATGAAGGTGACAGGAGCTGCAGAATACACCGCCGCTCCGGTCACCTCCACGCAGCTAATGAGATGAGTATAGCAATCAGCTGAGCTGTCACTGAGGTTACCTGGATCCAGCGGTGGATGCAGCGGTGGCCGCGGGTAACCTCAGTGACAGCTCAGCTGATCGCGCTACTCACCGCCGCTCCGTTCAGCTCCATGCACCAACTGAGGTGAGTATAGCGATCAGCTGCTGTCACTGAGGTTACCTGGATCCAGCGGTGGATGCAGCGGTGGCCGCGGGTAACCTCAGTGACAGCTCAGCTGATCGCGCTACTCACCGCCGCTCCGGTCAGCTCCATGCACCAACTGAGGTGAGTATAGCGATCAGCTGCTGTCACTGAGGTTAATCGCGGCCACCGCTGGATCCAGCAGTGGCCGGGAGTTACCTGACTGACAGCAGCTGATCGCGCTATTCCCTTCATTAGCTGCGTGGAGGTGACCGGAGCGGCGGTGTATTCTGCAGCTCCTGTCACTTCCATGCAGCAGAGCTGGACGCGACGCTGGAGTCCGTGGAGTACGCCGGACATGGAGGGTTTGTCGGGGTTAATAAATTGGTAATGAGGGAATTTGTTAGTGTTTTTTATTTCTAATAAAGGATTTTTCGGGTGTGTGTGTTTTTTAACTGTAATTTACAGATTAATCATGGAAGGAATCTCGGGGAGACACCTGACATGATTAATCTAGGATTTAGTGGCAGCTATGGGCTGCCATTAACTCCTTATTACCCCGATTTGCCAACGCACTAGGGTAAATCGGGAAGAGCCGGGTACAGCCCCAGAACTGTCGCATATAATGTATGCGGCAATTCTGGGCGGCTGCTGGCTGATATTGTTAGGCTGGGGGGCTCCCCATAACGTGGAGCTCCCCATCCTGAGAATACCAGCCTTCAGCCGTATGGCTTTATCTGGCTGGTATTAAAATTGGGGGGACCGCACGCCGTTTTTTTTAATTATTTATTTATTTATTTTACTGCACAGTATAGACCCGCCCACCGGCTGCTGTGATTGGGTGCAGTGTGACACCTGTCACTCAGCGTGGGGGCGTGTCTCACTGCAACCAATCATAGGCGCCTGTGGGCGTGGAAAGCAGGGAATATGAGATGGCTGTGTACAGAGCACAGCGCGCCGGCCGGTATAAAGGCTCGGTCACGCTGTGCAGGCCAGCCAATCACTGCAATTCCACAACTAAGAGGGCTGTGGCATTGCAGTGGTCTGCCAGCCAATCCCTGCATGAGGGCTGGCTCTCAAAAGAGCGCCAACATGCAGAAATGAAGACCACGAGTAAAGCACGAGTATTGCAAAATTACCCGGTACCCGCCGAGTAGCCCGAGTACAGTGATACTCGTGCGAGTACCGAGTAGTAACAAGCATGCTCGCTCATCACTAATCATTATCTGATATAGGTCTGAGACCATCGATACAATCTACTTCTATTGCTCCTATCAATATCCAAGGATTGGGACTCAAAACTAAGAGCACTTTCATGCCTCCCAAAAATAACCCTCCAGTGGAAACGTTCATAGGCTTATTGGAACATGACATTACGTCTTTTTTCAAAGATGTGTCTAATAAATCATTACACTGTCCTTCCAATTTTTCAGATAAGGACAAAAATGCGTTGGCATCTCTTATGCAGGATAAAGACATAATTATCAAACAAGCCGATAAAGGCGGAGCTTTGGTAGTTATGGACAAATCCATGTATTTACAGGAAATACTGAGACAATTGGGGGACAGTAATGTTTATGGAATATTGGCAAGTAACCCGACGAATAGGATTCGAGATAGGATTAGATCTGTGACCGGCCACTATCTACAAAAGGGAGTAATAGATCAGAAGACATTTGATTTCTTACAAAAGCAGAATCCAATCATTCCTGTTTTTTATGTACTCCCCAAAATTCATAAGACCTTGGTGAATCCTCCTGGTAGACCTATAGTGGCGGGCACAGATTCTATCCTTTCCCCTTTAGCTATCTTACTTGAGAAGATTATTACTCCTTTGACTAAAAACATTCCTTCTTTCCTGTTAGACACTGGTCACTTCCTAGAGGTGATTCGTGGGCTTGATATCATTCCATTTGATGCTTTTCTCGTGACTTGGGATGTGACAAGTTTATATACGTCTATTGTACATCAGAAGGGCATGTCAGCAGTTCGTGAGTTATTGTTACAACATAACTTTTCGAGTGATACAAGTGATTTCTGTCTGGACTTATTACAAATAGTGTTAACTGAAAATTTCTTTTTGTTTCAGGACATCTATTATATTCAAAAACAGGGGACCGCGATGGGGTCCAACGTAGTGCCCCCGTATGCAAATACGTACATGTCTTACTTTGAAGATACATTCATATATCTACATAAGGGATTCCAAGAGCACTGCAAGTGTTGGAAGCGATTTATTGACGACGTTTTTTGCATATGGGTTGGCCCGTTGGATTCCATCATGGAGTTCCATAATTACATTAACAGCATTTGGTCTGAACTTCAATTTGTTATACAATATGATTTACATCATATCAATTTTTTAGATGTCACTGTTACGAAATTAGAGAATGGACATTTACAAACTGATTTGTACATAAAGTCGACGGACAGGAATAACTTACTCGCATATGATAGTTGTCATCCCAAGGCCATGAAGAATTCTATACCTAAGTCCCAGTTTCTTAGGGTACATAGGATTGTTAACCAACAAGAAATTAAAGATACCAGATTACAGGAGATGAGGACTAAGTTTCTGGCGAGGGGTTATCCACAGGAGGTTTTGAATAGTGCTAGTGTGAATACCGAATCTTCTATTGGTAAGACTAGAGATAAACGTTTGGCTTTCGTTCATACTTACCATCCTTTCTCTTACAAAATTCATAAATTCATCAGAAGTCATTGGAACATCTTGCGTAAAGGGTACCCGGAGGTGGAAGAATTTAAATCACCTTTTCTTCCTTGTTTTAGACGACCGTCCAATCTCAGTAATAAATTGGTGAGAGCTGATGTGGGCGCCGGTGTGACTGGACCCGTTCAAACTCATCTTTATACCCAGAGACGTGGTACTTTCCCATGTTTAAATTGTGCCCAATGCAGTAATGTGTTGAAAGGTGATAGAGTTTTGCATCCCTACAGTGGTCGGGGTTATCCAATTAGAGGTTTTTTCACCTGTTAGACATCTTATGTTGTATATGTAGTGAAGTGTCCTTGTGGCCTACTCTATGTAGGCGAAACCACCCAGACTGTTAAGGAACGTATATCACAACATAAATCCACCATTAGGTGTGAGAGATTGACTTTACCTCTTCCATCTCATTTTCATAAACAGGGACATAGTGTTAGTCAATTACGGTTCCAGGTAGAAGAGGAGGCGATAGGGTTAAGAAATTGAAACAAAGGGAGGCGTATTGGATTTTTACTCTTCAGACTTTGGAGCCCAAAGGCCTTAATCGTGATTTCGATACTTCTAGTTTCTTATAGCTTCATATTCATTTATGCCTACTTATTATTATCTTTTTCAGAGGAGTTGATCACTGACTTGATGATGGCCGGTCCTTTTAGGTATTTTCTTATAATCTTCTTCCTGTTTCTTTCTTAACATAATCCTTTTTCCTGCTTTTTCCCTAGTTTTAGTTTTCTCTACACATTAGTAATTTTCCCTTGATCCCTTTTTTCCATAGTCTCTCTTTACCCTTTCCCCTTCCCTCCCCCTTCCCTGTCCCCCCCCCTTCCCTTTCCAATCCCTCCCCCACCCCTTTTCCTTGCCTTTCCCCCCCCCCCTCCATTTTCTTATGTACATTCCTCTTAGCTTTTCTCTTGTCTTTTTTTCTTCTTTCCTGTTTTTTTACTAGGGTTGATTATAGTTGATAAAAAATTAAAAAATAATTAAAAAATTATTAAATTGATTTCGAATAAATACACCATTCCCTTAGTCCTCTTATTTTATTTCTTCTATTTTTTCTTTTATTTGACCTTTTAGGTAATTTGTCTTTAAATAATGTTACCCATAGAGTCTCTTATTCATTACACTAGTTTGGGCTTAATTACCCTTATTTCATGGTTATTGCATAAGGGGACATTGCCAGTCAGCGCAATTTTAGCGCTTGCCAACCATCTGGTTTACATGTTGCCAACCAGGATCGTCACTTCCGGTTTGCGGACCGGAAGTGACGTTCCGCGGTGAGGAGTGGCTGTCTGTGTATGTCTACAGTTGCCAACCATCAGGATTTACACATTGCCAGCCGGTGACGTCACTTCCGGTTTTCGGACCGGAAGTGACGCTCCGTGACGTCACTTCCGGTCTCCAGACCGGAAGTGACGCTCTGTAACTTGTTAATGAGCTAATTGAGCGGTCTATTTAAATCTGGACATTGGACTTTCAGATTACATTGACTGCAGACCCGGACGGGCAGCTTTTTCCTCTGGTCCAGCTTTTTCATATATTTCTACAGAGCCCTTTCTGGTGAGTGTTCATTGCTTGGTATTTCTGTGTATTGTCTGTTTTATTAGAGTAGAATAGTGTCTCAGTGCTGGTGCTTAGGCTCTTTGTCCTTCTATATTAGCAAGATACACATTTTTGGATAAATTTTTGGGTTTCCTGTTTGGTTCCCCTTTTGTTGTATAATGGTTCTATTATGCTACATTTTATCTGTATTTCAATTATATCTTTAGGTGATCTTATCTGCTAGTGAAGCGGCTCAACTGACATATTCTTCAATTTTGTCTTTTTGTTGACATTTTTTGTATATCATAGTCCATGATTCATGCATTATAATGTGGTGAATATTTCTGCCCTTTTTTGTTACCATGATTGTATAATGCCATTATTTCTGTATACTTAAAAATCTTTTATGTATCTTTTTATTGTAGTGTAAACTGATGAAGGTCGGATGACCGAAACGTCTTTAATAATTACACAGATCAATGAATAAAATATAAAACAATTTCAGTTGAATGCTTTGAGTGCTGGATTTTTTTCAATTTTTTAACACCCAGAACATGTACAGCGCCTACACAAACACTTGGTAACTACAGACAACAACATCTCTCTCTCTATATATATATATATAACAAAAATCATACATGAACTACACAATACGTAAATTCTAGAATACCCGATGCGTAGAATCGGGCCACCTTCTAGTATAATTATATATGTACAGCTGGTATAACCTGGACATCTCCTGTATATAATTATATATGTACAGCCGGTATAACCTGGGCATCTCCTGTATATAATTATATATGTACAGGCGGTATAACCTGGGCATCTCCTGTATATAATTATATATATACACCCGGTATAACCTGGACATCTCCTGTATATAATTATATATGTACAGCCGGTATAACCTGGGCATCTCCTGTATATAATTATATATGTACAGCCGGTATAACCTGGACATCTCCTGTATATAATTATATATGTACAGCCGGTATAACCTGGGCATCTCCTGTATATAATTATATATGTACAGCCGGTATAACCTGGGCATCTCCTGTATATAATTATATATGTACAGCCGGTATAACCTGGGCATCTCCTGTATATAATTATATATATACACCCGGTATAACCTGGACATCTCCTGTATATAATTATATATGTACAGCCGGTATAACCTGGGCATCTCCTGTATATAATTATATATGTACAGCTGGTATAACCTGGACATCTCCTGTATATAATTATATATGTACAGCCGGTATAACCTGGGCATCTCCTGTATATAATTATATATGTACAGCTGGTATAACCTGGGCATCTCCTGTATATAATTATATATGTACAGCCGGTATAACCTGGGCATCTCCTGTATATAATTATATATGTACAGCCAGTATAACCTGGGCATCTCCTGTATATAATTATATATGTACAGCTGGTATAACCTGGGCATCTCCTGTATATAATTATATATGTACAGCCGGTATAACCTGGACATCTCCTGTATATAATTATATACGTACAGCCGGTATAACCTGGGCATCTCCTGTATATAATTATATATGTACAGCCGGTATAACCTGGACATCTCCTGTATATAATTATATATGTACAGCCGGTATAACCTGGGCATCTCCTGTATATAATTATATATGTACAGCCAGTATAACCTGGGCATCTCCTGTATATAATTATATATGTACAGCTGGTATAACCTGGGCATCTCCTGTATATAATTATATATGTACAGCCGGTATAACCTGGACATCTCCTGTATATAATTATATACGTACAGCCGGTATAACCTGGACATCTCCTGTATATAATTATATATGTACAGCCGGTATAACCTGGGCATCTCCTGTATATAATTATATATGTACAGCCGGTATAACCTGGGCATCTCCTGTATATAATTATATATGTACAGCCGGTATAACCTGGACATCTCCTGTATATAATTATATATGTACAGCCGGTATAACCTGGACATCTCCTGTATATAATTATATATGTACAGCCGGTATAACCTGGACATCTCCTGTATATAATTATATATGTACAGCTGGTATAACCTGGGCATCTCCTGTATATAATTATATATGTACAGCTGGTATAACCTGGGCATCTCCTGTATATAATTATATATGTACAGCTGGTATAACCTGGGTATCTCCTGTATATAATTATATATGTACAGCCGGTATCACCTGGGCATCTCCTGTATATAATTATATATGTACAGCCGGTATAACCTGGGCATCTCCTGTATATAATTATATATGTACAGCCGGTATAACCTGGGTATCTCCTGTATATAATTATATATGTACAGCTGGTATAACCTGGGCATCTCCTGTATATAATTATATATGTACAGCCGATATAACCTGGACATCTCCTGTACATAATTATATATGTACAGCCGGTATAACCTGGACATCTCCTGTATATAATTATATATGTACAGCTGGTATAACCTGGGCATCTCCTGTATATAATTATATATGTACAGCCGGTATAACCTGGACATCTCCTGTATATAATTATATATGTACAGCCGGTATAACCTGGGCATCTCCTGTATATAATTATATATGTACAGCCGGTATAACCTGGGCATCTCCTGTATATAATTATATATGTACAGCCGGTATAACCTGGGTATCTCCTGTATATAATTATATATGTACAGCTGGTATAACCTGGACATCTCCTGTATATAATTATATATGTACAGCCGGTATAACCTGGGCATCTCCTGTATATAATTATATATGTACAGCCGGTATCACCTGGGCATCTCCTGTATATAATTATATATGTACAGCCGGTATAACGTGGGCATCTCCTGTATATAATTATATATGTACAGCCGGTATAACCTGGGCATCTCCTGTATATAATTATATATGTACAGCCGGTATAACCTGGACATCTCCTGTATATAATTATATATGTACAGCCGGTATAACCTGGGCATCTCCTGTATATAATTATATATGTACAGCCGGTATAACCTGGGCATCTCCTGTATATAATTATATATGTACAGCCGGTATAACCTGGGTATCTCCTGTATATAATTATATATGTACAGCTGGTATAACCTGGACATCTCCTGTATATAATTATATATGTACAGCCGGTATAACCTGGGCATCTCCTGTATATAATTATATATGTACAGCCGGTATCACCTGGGCATCTCCTGTATATAATTATATATGTACAGCCGGTATAACGTGGGTATCTCCTGTATATAATTATATATGTACAGCTGGTATAACCTGGGCATCTCCTGTATATAATTATATATGTACAGCCGGTATAACCTGGGCATCTCCTGTATATAATTATATATGTACAGCTGGTATAACCTGGGTATCTCCTGTATATAATTATATATGTACAGCTGGTATAACCTGGACATCTCCTGTATATAATTATATATGTACAGCCGGTATAACCTGGACATCTCCTGTATATAATTATATATGTACAGCTGGTATAACCTGGGCATCTCCTGTATATAATTATATATGTACAGCTGGTATAACCTGGGTATCTCCTGTATATAATTATATATGTACAGCTGGTATAACCTGGACATCTCCTGTATATAATTATATATGTACAGCCGGTATAACGTGGGTATCTCCTGTATATAATTATATATGTACAGCTGGTATAACCTGGGCATCTCCTGTATATAATTATATATGTACAGCCGGTATAACCTGGGTATCTCCTGTATATAATTATATATGTACAGCTGGTATAACCTGGGCATCTCCTGTATATAATTATATATGTACAGCCGGTATAACCTGGACATCTCCTGTATATAATTATATATGTACAGCCGGTATAACCTGGGCATCTCCTGTATATAATTATATATGTACAGCCGGTATAACCTGGGCATCTCCTGTATATAATTATATATGTACAGCCGGTATAACCTGGACATCTCCTGTATATAATTATATATGTACAGCTGGTATAACCTGGGCATCTCCTGTATATAATTATATATGTACAGCCGGTATAACCTGGGCATCCCCTGTATATAATTATATATGTATATCCGGTATAACCCGGGCATCTCCTGTATATAATTATATATGTATTTGGCTGGTATAACCTGGGCATCTCCTGTATATAATTATATATGTATGTAGCTGGTATAACCTGGGCATCTCCTGTATATAATTATATGTGTATTTAGCTGGTATAACCTGGGCATCTCCTGTTTAATTATATATGTATTTAGCTGGTATAACCTGGGCATCTCCTGTATATAATTATATATGTATGTAGCTGGTATAACCTGGGGATCTTTCTTCATAGAGAAATAATGATTTCTTGACCATTTTGTGTTAGTTTTCTTTATGGCATTAGTAAATGCGGTGAAATATGAATATTCCGTTCTTCGCTCCTCCTCGCTCGGGTCGTGCACTATCGCTTTTCCCTATTTTTATCGCCCTGACAGAAATGACTTGACTACGGAAATCTGAAGCTTTTTCCCACAAGAGTCCTGACCTCTCGTCTGGGAATCTCTGAATTAGCCCAATTACACTCCCCAAAGCAGCACATCCCACCTCCATTATACCAGCGGACTGGTGTTACTGGGTGGTTGCGGTCAGGTTGGAAAACCCTTTAACCCTTAAAATGCCAGCTGAGAATTTTCGGTTTGTTTTTGTCTTTCGTTTTGTTATGATGGTAAATTATGAGAATTGTCAACGCGTTTCACGGCTTTTTTTTATGGGAATTCTGAGAGGATGAGGAAGACGTCTTCACCCCAATAACATCTTGGGAAATGTGTGCTGGGGTTTTTTTTTTTCTTTTTTAATAGATTTTACCCGACTACAATGAAAGATTCTCATACAACCCAAAATAGGCTAAAAATTAGCACTAAAATCCAATATTTATCATTAATATTTCACTTCAGGAACTGAGAAGTCTCCAAAAGTCCAGCTTTTTTTTATTTAAATTTTTTTATATGGTAATATTAGTTTAGAAACAGCCTTTGGGTCAATTTTTAGCTAAGTGACATGATTGTGTATAAAACGAGCATGTTAGAGAGGCAGAGTCTCCCGGCAGCAAAGATGGTCAGAGGTCATCAATCCGTGAAGAGCTGCTCCTAAAAATTGTGGAATATATTTAGAAAAATGTTCCTCAATGTGAAATTGCAAAGACTTTGACTACATAGCATCTACGGCACATAATATCATCAAAATGTTCAGAGATTCTGGAGAATCCATGTGCACAAGGTGTGACAACATGGTCTCTGAGTGCCTCACATGGGTTAACTTTCTTAACATTCAGCCAGACATGAAGACAGTTTGTTTATAGATGGGGGATAATCCCTCATTGTTCTACAAGACTCATGGTTGACTCATGTAATTGTTTTGGCCACTGAAGGCCAGACACCCAGATAACTCAATTATGCGAACTTCCCATTGTATTACTAAGTGAATTGCTAGATGTGATGTAACTTACCTGTCTCACCCTTATCTCTGGATATTTGAATATAGCTTGAAATTCATCCAATAAGAGAAGCAATCTTGTACAACCAATCCGATAAGGGTACAGTATATCCGAAGGGAAGGCTGTGGCTATAAAAAGGGACTTCTTCAAGTCACCAGTGGTTGATGGATGTTGCATGATCCAGCCTAAGCTCTTAGGAGCTGGCTAGGGGATCAGAACTAGGATGCCTTGTGGACTCTGTCTAGGGACTTTGGCTTCGACTAGAGTATCACTTGGCTACATGGCTTCAATCTAGGGACTCCGATTCCGATTGGAGACCATATCCACAGTCTAGGGATTTCGACTCCGGCTGCCAGGATTATATCATCATACCAGAGACTTTTGCTACATGCTACCAATCTAGGACCTGCGGATCCGATTGGCAAGCCATAACCAAACCTGGATTATAATACTATATGGACTTCAGCATCGAATGAAAGGATTCGGCTTTTATATTAAGGACTACATAAGGAAGGAATCCAGCTTGGGACAACCCAGTCATCTGACTACAGACTTTGCAAACCTCAGCCAGCTTCCTAAATCTGACGTTATTCCATTCGCAGTGGGTGCCCGCCGAAAGCGGGGTGCTGCTGGATTGGAGTAAGTAGCCCTGGAAGCTCTGAGGCATGGACATTCTAATCCCTGGTGAGCCAGCGGAAGGGTGAGTCTCTGTTGCCTGTTACATTTGTGTGTTTTGCTGGTTATGTGCTATGTGCCGTTAATTGCTTGGGAATCCAATAAAGTCTTAATATTGTGATTCCCTCACCCTGTGTTGTCTGAGTAGTGTTCCACACACGGTTAAGGAGGTCAGCGTTCAGTTGGGATGAGCCCTGGGCCATGCTGTCTTTGTAAAGGTGGCCGGGCCAGTGGACGAGAGCACTCACTGACCCCCAGGTCTCCACACAAGGGACAAGGCCGATGCTCATAATCGGATGCTCATGTTATCAAGAAGAGGGACCATCAAGCTTGTTATTGAGGAGAGGAAGCATCCAGATTGTTTTTGAGGAGACGGAGTACCCAGATTGATGTTGAAGAGAGGGACCATCCAACCTATTAATTGAGGCGAGGGACTATCAAGCTTGTTATTGAGGAGAGGGACCATCCAACTTATTATCAAGAAGAGGGACCATCCATCTTCTTATTGAGGAAAGGGACCACACAGCTTGTAATTGAAGAAAGGGACCATCCAGCTTGTTATCAAGGAGAGGGACCACCCAGCATGTTATTGAGGAAAGGGACCACCCAGCTTGTTATTGAGGAGATGGGCCATCCAGCTTGTTATCGAGGAGAGGGACCATCCAGCATGTCATTGAGGAAAGGGACCACCCAGATTGTTATTGAGGAGATGGGCCACCCAGCTTGTTATGAAGGAGAGGGACCATCCAGCATGTTATCGAGGGTAGGATTTATTCAGCATATTAACGATGAGAGGGACTGTCATGGGTCCTTCTCCGATATCACACAATCAACACAGCAAGAGAGGAGTTAACAATCCAAAGAACATTTATTCCAAGCAAATCAGAAGGTTCATAAAATAATACACCACACAGAGGGTAAAGTAGTCCAGTAAAGGTATAAATGTCACGGGGATGAGTCACAATCATCCAGCAGTCCTTCTCCAGGGAAATCAGAATTTCTCAAAGTCTCTCTGGAATGCTAACAAAAGACAAGCAAATGGTAACTGACTGAGCTAAGTTGATTAACCTGCAGCAAGATATACACAGAATGAACTAGGCAACACTCCCAAAATATGAATATACACAAATTGATACACAATCCCAATATCCCACCATCACAGGGACCAACCAGCTTGTTATCGAGGAGATGAACCATTCAGCTTGTTATCAAGGAGAGACCATCCAGCTTGTTATCGAGGAGATGAACCATTCAGCTTGTTATTGAGGAGCGGAACCATCCAGCTTGTTATCGAGGAGATGAACCATTCAGCTTGTTATTGAGGAGCGGAACCATCCAGCTTGTTAACGAGGAGAAACCATCCAACATGTTTTTGAGGAGAAGGATTACCCAGGTTGTCATTGAGGTGAGGGACCATCCAGCATGTTATCAAGGAGATGGACCATCCAGCTTATTATTGAGGTGACTGATCATAAAGCTTGTTATCAAGGATAAAGACCATACAGCTTATTATCAAGGAGATGGATCATAAAGCTTGTTATTGAGGAGAGGGACCATCCAGCTTATACACACAGTTCACATCCCTAAATTATGGGGGGGCATTAGTGCCTATGGCAGGGGCAGCTCACATGTGAAATGCGCCAATAATGCTGAACATTAAATTGATGTGTTAAAACATTTGCTTCATCCAGACAAAGTCTATCACCAAGAAGACCATGGAAATTTCATGGTGGTCACGGTTTGCGCAACATAATTTATTTCCAAAACTTTAGGATTGGTGTTTTTTTTTACAAAGTCACAAATTCTTGCACTATATTACTCCAAGGAAAGGGATAAAATACAAATAGAAACCCAAATCTGCTGAACGTTAAATAATCATAAGCCTTTTGATAAAATTGTTGTAATTTACTCTGACAATGTTAAAAAAGACATTTTTCAAAAAACTGACTTTATAAAATAAATCTCTGATATGATAAATTCCCCCAGGTCATACAATAAAAGTGAAAAAAAAACAAAAACAAAGGAGTATAGATTTTTGAGGAATTCATTCTAAAAAAAAATAGTTAAAAAAATAAAAATATATAGCAAAAATAATATATATATCTATATATTTATATATATATATATATATATATATATAAATAAAAAACATATAAAAGTAAATAAAAATTATTTTAAAAGCAAATAAATAGAAAACTAACAAAAATTAAACTAAAAGCATAACACGAAATATAAAAATTCAGAATTTATATATTTCATTAGGTCAGAAAATAAATCTGTTGGGTACTGCCAGGGGGTATGGTGCCACCCTTACAAATATAAAAAATATAATATATTAATCATTTTAAAAGCAAATAAATGCAAAACTATCAAAAATTAAACTAATATCTGAATTTATATATTTCATTAGGCAAGAAAATAAATCTGTTGGGTACTGCCAGGGGGTATACTGCCACCCTAAAAATAAAAAAATAAAAAATTATAATATATTAATCATTTTAAAAGCAAATAAATGCAAAAGTATCAAAAATTAAACTAATATCTGAATTTATATATTTCATTAGGTCACAAAATAAATCTGTTGGGTACTGCCAGGGGGTATGGTGCCACCCTAAAAATTAAAATATAAAAAATATAATATATTAATAATTTTAAAAGCAAATAAATGCAAAACTATCAAAAATTAAACTAAAATCTTAATTTATATATTTCATTAGGTCAGAAAATAAATCTGTTGGGTACTGCCAGGGGGTATAGTGCCACCCTAAAAATAAAAATATAAAAAATATAATATATTAATAATTTTAAAAACAAATAAATGCAAAACTAACAAAAATTAAACTAAAACCATAACATGAACTATAAAAAAAATAATCAGAATTTATATATTTCATTAGGTCAGAAAATAAATCTATTGGGTACTGCCAGGGGGTATGGTGACACCCTAAAAAATAAAAAATATAAAAAATATAATATATTAATAATTTTAAAAGCAAATAAATGCAAAACTATCAAAAATTAAACTAACATCTGAATTTATATATTTCATTAGGTCAGAAAATAAATCTGTTGGGTACTGCCAGGGGGTATGGTGCCACCCTAAAAAATAAAAAATATAAAAAATATAATATATTAATAATTTTAAAAGCAAATAAATGCAAAACTATCAAAAATTAAACTAACATCTGAATTTATATATTTTATTAGGTCAGAAAATAAATCTGTTGGGTACTGCCAGGGGGTATAGTGCCACCCTTATAAATAAAAATATAAAAAATATAATATATTAATAATTTTAAAAGCAAATACATGCAAAAGTATCAAAAATTAAACTAAAATCTTAATTTATATATTTCATTAGGTCAGAAAATAAATCTGTTGGGTACTGCCAGGGGGTATAGTGCCACCCTTATAAATAAAAATATAAAAAATATAATATTTTAATAATTTTAAAAGCAAATACATGCAAAAGTATCAAAAATTAAACTAAAATCTTAATTTATATATTTCATTAGGTCAGAAAATAAATCTGTTGGGTACTGCCAGGGGGTATAGTGCCACCCTTATAAATAAAAATATAAAAAATATAATATATTAATAATTTTAAAAGCAAATACATGCAAAAGTATCAAAAATTAAACTAAAATCTTAATTTATATATTTCATTAGGTCAGAAAAAAAATGTGTTGGGTACTGCCAGGGGGTAAGGTGCCACCCCAAAAAGTAAAAATATAAAAAATATAATATATTAAAAATTTTAAAAGCAAATAAATGCAAAACTATAAAAAATAAACTAAAATCATCTGAATTTATATATTTCATTAGGTCAGAAAATAAATCTGTTGGGTACTGTCAGGGGGTATGGTGCCACCCCTCCAGGCCCGGTCTTTTGCAGCCCGCTGGTGGGATATCTGCTGCTCTGTCTGATAACATTTGGAGCTGGCACTGGCTGCAGAGTTAACATCCCGAAAGCCAAGTCAAACCTTCGTTTCCATTCCTGCGCTATTTATAGATGGGAATCTTGACAAAAATCATTCTGTTTATTTGGATTTTTTTTTCCATTATGACAAAGTTTTTCCTTTTTCTAATTTTGCTAGAAGGTGCTTGTGTATATAGATATATAGATATATATACATCAGTATTAATATAACAGCAGAGACACAAGACACGATGTTCCGTGCTCACAGATTACAAAACGATTCTTCCATTGGAAAGAACAATGTTGAATGTCATTTGAAGTACGCAGCCCCTCATTTGTTAGGTTCTCCTCCTATTAGTGTCAAGGCGTCCATTGTTAACAGACCCATGAGGTATGACAGACCCTAACCACTACTCACGGACCCCGATGACTTATAGTAAAGGACAAACACAATAGTGTGAACCAAAACTTGCCCAAAACTGCGGAATTATCTATGCGGTTAATTACCAAATGATGACCACTGAAGAAGGCAACATTCGTTGGTTGACCAAATGATGACCATCGTTAGGTCGGTGCGGATCCAAAGATAGTTTTGTCCTACGGTATGATACCTTGACGAGTTTTGTCCTACGGTATGATACCTTGACGAGTTTTGTCCTACGGTATGATACCTTGACGAGTTTTGTCCTATGGTATGATACCTTGACGAGTTTTGTCCTACGGTATGATACCTTGACGAGTTTTGTCCTACAGTATGATACCTTGACGAGTTTTGTCCTACGGTATGATACCTTGACGAGTTTTGTCCTACGGTATGATACCTTGACGAGTTTTGTCCTACGGTATGATACCTTGACATCTTTGCAAAAAAAACCAATTATCTTTCTGCTGAGACATCCCAGGAGTTTCCGAGGAACATACGGGACGTTTATCCATAGATCAGCAGGCAGGATGGGTGGCGTGTAATGGTGCGGACTGGATGACCTCCCACTAACACTGGCAGAGCCCTAAATTATTTTGGGTAATGAAAACAAATCACTTTGTGTAAAGCCTGGCCCTGTGATGAATTGGACCTGCTGCGCCCCCCGGATGTCACATCCTGCCCGAAATTAATGGTTCAATCACGGGGAACACAAATGTTTAACCAAAAGAGCAATACAGACGTATGCAGGTAACAAGGGTGGCGGGCGGTGGGCAGAAGACATAGACCAGATCCTAGGAGGGGCCCATCACCTGACGGTGGTCCTCACGGGACTGAAGAGCAGCTGTGGTTTAATGTCAGGGAAAGTCTGCACCGCATTGATCACAGGGGGGAATGCAGCAGCTGGCACGCATTAACCCCTTCTTAAAGCCTCAGATAGTCTTTGTAGATGTCCCTAATCTGTGTCATAAGTGCTGCCGTTTGGTTTCCTACTGTAGCAATTCATGGTGAGTATCTTCCACAAATATGTACCAGACCCCACCCAATATCAACCTAAAGGCATAATGGTGTAGTTATAGGCATGAATATGGAGTGTCTCAGTGATGTCACTGGTTCCTGGTGTAGTTATAGGCTGTATTCTCATGAATATGGAGTGTCTCAGTGATGTCACTGGTTCCTGGTGTATTTATAGGCTGTATTCTCATGAATATGAAGTGTCTCAGTGATATCACTGGTTTCTGGTGTAGTTATAGGCTGTATTCTCATGAATATGGTGTGTCTCAGTGATGTCACTGGTTCCTGGTGTATTTATAGGCTGTATTCTCATGAATATGGAGTGTCTCAGTGATGTCACTGGTTCCTGGTGTATTTATAAGCTGTATTCTCATGAATATGGAGTGTCTCAGTGATATCACTGGTTCCTGGTGTAGTTATAGGCTGTATTCTCATGAATATGGAGTGTCTCAGTGATGTCACTGGTTCCTGGTGTAGTTATAGGCTGTATTCTCATGAATATGGAGTGTCTCAGTGATGTCACTGGTTCGTGGTGTAGTTATAGGCTGTATTCTCATGAATATGGAGTGTCTCAGTGATGTCACTGGTTCCTGGTGTATTTATAGGCTGTATTCTCATGAATATGAAGTGTTTCAGTGATATCACTGGTTTCTGGTGTAGTTATAGGCTGTATTCTCATGAATATGGAGTGTCTCAGTGATGTCACTGGTTCCTGGTGTATTTATAGGCTGTATTCTCATGAATATGGAGTGTCTCAGTGATGTCACTGGTTCCTGGTGTATTTATAGGCTGTATTCTCATGAATATGGAGTGTCTCAGTGATGTCACTGGTTCCTGGTGTAGTTATAGGCTGTATTCTCATGTATATAGAGTGTCTCAGTGATGTCACTGGTTCCTGGTGTATTTATAGACTGTATTCTCATAAATATGGAGTGTCTCAGTGATGTCATTGATTCCTGGTGAATTTATAGGCTGTATTCTCATGAATATGGAGTGTCTCAGTGATGTCACTGGTTCCTGGTGTATTTATAGGCTGTATTCTCATGAATATGGAGTGTCTCAGTGATGTCACTGGTTCCTGGTGTAGTTATAGGCTGTATTCTCATGAATATGGAGTGTCTCAGTGATGTCACTGGTTCCTGGTGTAGTTATAGGCTGTATTCTCATGAATATGGAGTGTCTCAGTGATGTCATTGATTCCTGGTGAATTTATAGGCTGTATTCTCACGAATATGGAGTGTCTCAGTGATGTCACTGGTTCCTGGTGTATTTATAGGCTGTATTCTCATGAATATGGAGTGTCTCAGTGATGTCACTGGTTCCTGGTGTAGTTATAGGCTGTATTCTCATGAATATGGAGTGTCTCAGTGATGTCACTGGTTCCTGGTGTATTTATAGGCTGTATTCTCATGAATATGAAGTGTCTCAGTGATATCACTGGTTTCTGGTGTAGTTATAGGCTGTATTCTCATGAATATGGTGTGTCTCAGTGATGTCACTGGTTCCTGGTGTATTGATAGGCTGTATTCTCATGAATATGGAGTGTCTCAGTGATGTCACTGGTTCCTGGTGTATTTATAAGCTGTATTCTCATGAATATGAAGTGTCTCAGTGATATCACTGGTTTCTGGTGTAGTTATAGGCTGTATTCTCATGAATATGGAGTGTCTCAGTGATGTCACTGGTTCGTGGTGTAGTTATAGGCTGTATTCTCATGAATATGGAGTGTCTCAGTGATGTCACTGGTTCCTGGTGTATTTATAGGCTGTATTCTCATGAATATGAAGTGTTTCAGTGATATCACTGGTTTCTGGTGTAGTTATAGGCTGTATTCTCATGAATATGGAGTGTCTCAGTGATGTCACTGGTTCCTGGTGTATTTATAGGCTGTATTCTCATGAATATGGAGTGTCTCAGTGATGTCACTGGTTCCTGGTGTATTTATAGGCTGTATTCTCATGAATATGGAGTGTCTCAGTGATGTCACTGGTTCCTGGTGTAGTTATAGGCTGTATTCTCATGTATATAGAGTGTCTCAGTGATGTCACTGGTTCCTGGTGTATTTATAGACTGTATTCTCATAAATATGGAGTGTCTCAGTGATGTCATTGGTTCCTGGTGAATTTATAGGCTGTATTCTCATGAATATGGAGTGTCTCAGTGATGTCACTGGTTCCTGGTGTATTTATAGGCTGTATTCTCATGAATATGAAGTGTCTCAGTGATGTCACTGGTTCCTGGTGTATTTATAGGCTGTATTCTCATGAATATGGAGTGTCTCAGTGATGTCACTGGTTCCTGGTGTATTTATAGGCTGTATTCTCATGAATATGGAGTGTCTCAGTGATGTCACTGGTTCCTGGTGTATTTATAGGCTGTATTCTCATGAATATGGAGTGTCTCAGTGATGTCACTGGTTCCTGGTGTAGTTATAGGCTGTATTCTCATGAATATGGAGTGTCTCAGTGATGTCACTGGTTCCTGGTGCATTTATAGGCTGTATTCTCATGAATATGGAGTGTCTCAGTGATGTCACTGGTTCCTGGTGTAGTTATAGGCTGTATTCTCATGAATATGGAGTGTCTCAGTGATGTCACTGGTTCCTGGTGTAGTTATAGGCTGTATTCTCATGAATATGGAGTGTCTCAGTGATGTCACTGGTTCCTGGTGTATTTATAGGCTGTATTCTCATGAATATGGGGTGTCTCAGTGATGTCACTGGCTCCTGGTGTGTTTATAGGCTGTATTCTCATGAATATGGAGTGTCTCAGTAATGTCACTGGTTCCTGGTGTATTTATAGGCTGTATTCTCATGAATATGGAGTGTCTCAGTGATGTCACTGGTTCCTGGTGTATTTATAAGCTGTATTCTCATGAATATGGAGTGTCTCAGTGATATCACTGGTTTCTGGTGTAGTTATAGGCTGTATTCTCATGAATATGGAGTGTCTCAGTGATGTCACTGGTTCGTGGTGTAGTTATAGGCTGTATTCTCATGAATATGGAGTGTCTCAGTGATGTCACTGGTTCCTGGTGTATTTATAGGCTGTATTCTCATGAATATGAAGTGTTTCAGTGATATCACTGGTTTCTGGTGTAGTTATAGGCTGTATTCTCATGAATATGGAGTGTCTCAGTGATGTCACTGGTTCCTGGTGTATTTATAGGCTGTATTCTCATGAATATGGAGTGTCTCAGTGATGTCACTGGTTCCTGGTGTATTTATAGGCTGTATTCTCATGAATATGGAGTGTCTCAGTGATGTCACTGGTTCCTGGTGTAGTTATAGGCTGTATTCTCATGTATATAGAGTGTCTCAGTGATGTCACTGGTTCCTGGTGTATTTATAGACTGTATTCTCATAAATATGGAGTGTCTCAGTGATGTCATTGGTTCCTGGTGAATTTATAGGCTGTATTCTCATGAATATGGAGTGTCTCAGTGATGTCACTGGTTCCTGGTGTATTTATAGGCTGTATTCTCATGAATATGAAGTGTCTCAGTGATGTCACTGGTTCCTGGTGTATTTATAGGCTGTATTCTCATGAATATGGAGTGTCTCAGTGATGTCACTGGTTCCTGGTGTATTTATAGGCTGTATTCTCATGAATATGGAGTGTCTCAGTGATGTCACTGGTTCCTGGTGTAGTTATAGGCTGTATTCTCATGAATATGGAGTGTCTCAGTGATGTCACTGGTTCCTGGTGTATTTATAGGCTGTATTCTCATGAATATGAAGTGTCTCAGTGATATCACTGGTTTCTGGTGTAGTTATAGGCTGTATTCTCATGAATATGGTGTGTCTCAGTGATGTCACTGGTTCCTGGTGTATTTATAGGCTGTATTCTCATGAATATGGAGTGTCTCAGTGATGTCACTGGTTCCTGGTGTATTTATAAGCTGTATTCTCATGAATATGAAGTGTCTCAGTGATATCACTGGTTTCTGGTGTAGTTATAGGCTGTATTCTCATGAATATGGAGTGTCTCAGTGATGTCACTGGTTCGTGGTGTAGTTATAGGCTGTATTCTCATGAATATGGAGTGTCTCAGTGATGTCACTGGTTCCTGGTGTATTTATAGGCTGTATTCTCATGAATATGAAGTGTTTCAGTGATATCACTGGTTTCTGGTGTAGTTATAGGCTGTATTCTCATGAATATGGAGTGTCTCAGTGATGTCACTGGTTCCTGGTGTATTTATAGGCTGTATTCTCATGAATATGGAGTGTCTCAGTGATGTCACTGGTTCCTGGTGTATTTATAGGCTGTATTCTCATGAATATGGAGTGTCTCAGTGATGTCACTGGTTCCTGGTGTAGTTATAGGCTGTATTCTCATGTATATAGAGTGTCTCAGTGATGTCACTGGTTCCTGGTGTATTTATAGACTGTATTCTCATAAATATGGAGTGTCTCAGTGATGTCATTGGTTCCTGGTGAATTTATAGGCTGTATTCTCATGAATATGGAGTGTCTCAGTGATGTCACTGGTTCCTGGTGTATTTATAGGCTGTATTCTCATGAATATGAAGTGTCTCAGTGATGTCACTGGTTCCTGGTGTATTTATAGGCTGTATTCTCATGAATATGGAGTGTCTCAGTGATGTCACTGGTTCCTGGTGTATTTATAGGCTGTATTCTCATGAATATGGAGTGTCTCAGTGATGTCACTGGTTCCTGGTGTAGTTATAGGCTGTATTCTCATGAATATGGAGTGTCTCAGTGATGTCACTGGTTCCTGGTGCATTTATAGGCTGTATTCTCATGAATATGGAGTATCTCAGTGATGTCACTGGTTCCTGGTGTAGTTATAGGCTGTATTCTCATGAATATGGAGTGTCTCAGTGATGTCACTGGTTCCTGGTGTAGTTATAGGCTGTATTCTCATGAATATGGAGTGTCTCAGTGATGTCACTGGTTCCTGGTGTATTTATAGGCTGTATTCTCATGAATATGGGGTGTCTCAGTGATGTCACTGGCTCCTGGTGTGTTTATAGGCTGTATTCTCATGAATATGGAGTGTCTCAGTAATGTCACTGGTTCCTGGTGTATTTATAGGCTGTATTCTCATGAATATGGAGTTTCTCAGTGATGTCACTGGTTCCTGGTGTAGGTTATAGGCTGTATTCTCATGAATATGGAGTGTCTCAGTGATGTCACTGGTTCCTGGTGCATTTATAGGCTGTATTCTCATGAATATGGAGTGTCTCAGTGATGTCACTGGTTCCTGGTGTATTTATAGGCTGTATTCTCATGAATATGGGGTGTCTCAGTGATGTCACTGGCTCCTGGTGTGTTTATAGGCTGTATTCTCATGAATATGGAGTGTCTCAGTGATGTCATTGGTTCCTGGTGTAGTTATAGGCTGTATTCTCATGAATATGGAGTGTCTCAGTGATGTCACTGGTTCCTGGTGTATTTATAGGCTGTATTCTCATGAATATGGAGTGTCTCAGTGATGTCACTGGTTCCTGGTGTATTTATAGGCTGTATTCTCATGAATATGGAGTGTCTCAGTGATGTCACTGGTTCCTGGTGTATTTATAGGCTGTATTCTCATGAATATGGAGTGTCTCAGTGATGTCACTGGTTCCTGGTGTATTTATAGGCTGTATTCTCATGAATATGGAGTGTCTCAGTGATGTCATTGGTTCCTGGTGTAGTTATAGGCTGTATTCTCATGAATATGGAGTGTCTCAGTGATGTCACTGGTTCCTGGTGTATTTATAGGCTGTATTCTCATGAATATGGAGTGTCTCAGTGATGTCACTGGTTCCTGGTGTATTTATAGGCTGTATTCTCATGAATATGGAGTGTCTCAGTGATGTCACTGGTTCCTGGTGTATTTATAGGCTGTATTCTCATGAATATGGAGTGTCTCAGTGATGTCACTGGTTCCTGGTGTATTTATAGGCTGTATTCTCATGAATATGGAGTGTCTCAGTGATGTCACTGGTTCCTGGTGTATTTATACGCTGTATTCTCATGAATATGGGGTGTCTCAGTGATGTCACTGGTTGCTGGTGTATTTATAGGCTGTATTCTCATGAATATGGAGTGTCTCAGTGATGTCACTGGTTCCTGGTGCATTATTAGGCTGTATTCTCATGAATATGGAGTGTCTCAGTGATGTCACTGGTTCCTGGTACCTTAGGGGGCCACATTATTATTAAGTATGTGAGATGTCACTGATTTCTGTTGTACCTACATGCTGCATTACAGCATATTTTCCTGAAAGTATAGTCTTGGGGATATCAGTGCTTTTTGGTGAATCGATAATGGCTGCTTTATCTATTTGCAGACACCTCTAATACTCAGTGACTTCAGGAGATTGTGCAGGCAAATACCAGCAGCAATATCTGCTACTTGTCACACACATGTTGTCACATTAAAGGGCCAGTACCAGGTGCAGCAGGGTGGGGGATGGGACCAGGCACTCAGAGATATGTGACTTGTATACATAGAACAAGTGCACGACATATTTTTTATTTCCAGAACTGCTGGATACATGTATTGCTTACATTGGATGTTAACCGTTACCTTACTGAATATTATCATTATTATTATTATTATTATTATTATTATTATTATTATTTATGCTCTTTTTAAGTTTTTAAATGGGAAAACAGAGACAAAGGAGGTCAGAAATGTAAACCTTTAGATTTTTATTTGATCTTTTTATTTATTTATTTTTTATTAGAAATCCTATCAGTGTGAACTTGTACCTTCTGGTTCTCGGCTGCGGCAGGAATATTCTCACCCCTTTATACCAGTAGAAAAGATTCAGCTCAGAATGATCTCAACTGGGGAAGATGGAAACTGAGAACCGAGAAAACCAAGAGCAACTTGTAATTCACAGAAATGTCCAGCAGGAGCGCTAGAGCATTCAGGAAACTGTCTATGGACACAGAGAATGAGCAAGCTGAAGGATTTCAGCTCTGAAGGTGAACATAACTCAGGATCAGTAATGTAATGTATGTGCACAGTGATTGCACCAGCAGAATAGTGAGTGCAGCTCTGGAGTATAATACAGGAGGTAACTCAGGATCAGTAATGTATGTACACAGTGACTGCACCAGCAGAATAGTGAGTGCAGCTCTGGAGTATAATACAGGAGGTAACTCAGGATCAGTAATGTAATGTATGTACACAGTGACTGCAGCAGCAGAATAGTGAGTGCAGCTCTGGAGTATAATACAGGATCAGTAATGTATGTACAAAGTGACTGCACCAGCAGAATAGTGAGTGCAGCTCTGGAGTATAATACAGGAGGTAACTCAGGATCAGTAATGTATGTACACAGTGACTGCACCAGCAGAATAGTGAGTGCAGCTCTGGAGTATAATACAGGGGGTAACTCAGGATCAGTAATGTAATGTATGTACACAGTGACTGCACCAGCAGAATAGTGAGTGCAGCTCTGGAGTATAATACAGGAGGTAACTCAGGATCAGTAATGTAATGTATGTGCACAGTGATTGCACCAGCAGAATAGTGAGTGCAGCTCTGGAGTATAATACAGGAGGTAACTCAGGATCAGTAATGTAATGTATGTGCACAGTGATTGCACCAGCAGAATAGTGAGTGCAGCTCTGGAGTATAATACAGGAGGTAACTCAGGATCAGTAATGTAATGTATGTACACAGTGACTGCACCAGCAGAATAGTGAGTGCAGCTCTGGAGTATAATACAGGAGGTAACTCAGGATTAGTAATGTATGTACACAGTGACTGCACCAGCAGAATAGTGAGTGCAGCTCTGAAGTATAAAACAGGAGGTAACTCAGGATCAGTAATGTAATGTATGTACACAGTGACTGCACCAGCAGAATAGTGAGTGCAGCTCTGGAGCATAATACAGGAGGTAACTCAGGATCAGTAATGTATGTACACAGTGACTGCACCAGCAGAATAGTGAGTGCAGCTCTGGAGTATAATACAGGAGGTAACTCAGGATCAGTAATGTATGTATACAGTGACTGCACCAGCAGAATAGTGAGTGCAGCTCTGGAGTATAATACAGGAGGTAACTCAGGATCAGTAATTTATGTACACAGTGACTGCACCAGCAAAAAGGTGAGTGCAGCTCTGGAGTATAATACAGGAGGTAACTCAGGATCAGTAATGTAATGTATGTACACAGTGACTGCACCAGCAGAATAGTGAGTGCAGCTCTGGAGTATAATACAGGAGGTAACTCAGGATCAGTAATGTAATGTATGTACACAGTGACTGCACCAGCAGAATAGTGAGTGCAGCTCTGGAGTATAATACAGGAGGTAACTCAGGATCAGTAATGTATGTACACAGTGACTGCACCAGCAGAATAGTGAGTGCAGCTCTGGAGGATAATACAGGAGGTAACTCAGGATCAGTAATGTAATGTATGTAAACAGTGACTGCACCAGCAGAATAGTGAGTGCAGCTCTGGCGTATAATACAGGAGGTAACTCAGGATCAGTAATGTATGTACACAGTGACTGCACCAGCAGAATAGTGAGTGCAGCTCTGGAGTATAATACAGGAGGTAACTCAGGACCAGTAATGTATGTACACAGTGACTGCACCAGCAGAATAGTGAGTGCAGCTCTGGAGGATAATACAGGATCAGTAATGTATGTGCTCAGTGCCTGCCCTTCATTGAGCAGTATTCTGGGAGTGTCGGACATGTTTTCTCTAATTTGTTACTTGTTACTGTTACGACCTCTTCCACCAAATCCACGTTGTTAAGATAAGAGAGGAAATGGCTGACAGCGTCCAGGACAGTGATGGATAATCCGGTGGGGTCATTTTTCGGGGGTCTGGCCCACAGCTGTCCACCTCCTTTCCCGTCTTATCTCTGTTACAGACTTCCCAGCTATTATAGGCTTTGCACCATTCACACCATATAGTAAATTTGTGTGATATGGCGGCCATCGTGCTGTGGAGCAGGAGATATCCGAGCCCTTTTACTACTATATTATTTAGAATATTTTGGAACTTTTTATTACTGTGATGACTACATGAGTTTTCAAAAAAGTGGACGAGTCCTTTAAGAGCTGTTGAGTAGAGGGTCCGGTGAGGGGGTTTGCCAGGACTTTCCGCAAATGCTCCACCAAGTATACACATTGCCCAGTCTTTGCTCACAGAGTCCACTGTGTCAACAGTTTAGGCCTTCCTTGAGGTCCATCTGTCTTGTCATGTTCCAGGTTCTCCAGTGGCCAGCTTCTGGGAAAATGTTGTAGCACATAAACCTTATACCTCTAGCCAAGCATGGTTGTGATACCAAGTTCCTTGTGGTCGGTAATAATATTATACTTTATCAATAGAAATCTAGGAGAATCCAGATATGGTTGGTCTTCTGATATGTTACATGGTCATGTAAGGAGAGGACTTTGGTCAAGGTGGACCAGTAGAGGAGGGTATGCACATGGGCATGGAGCTGGAAACACTAGATGCAGGTGGCCAGATTCAAGGATTGAACAGAAACAGGGAAGATGTGTTGGAAAAACTGGAATTGGCAGAAGTACGTTTACACACAGGAATAGCAGAGATGTATAGGTAAACTGGTAACTTGCTTACAGAAATGCAGTTGCACACAGAAATAATAGAGATGCATAGGTAAACTGGTAACTTGCTTACAGAAATGCAGTTACACACAGAAATAGTAGAGATGCATAGGTAAACTGGTAACTTGCTTACAGAAATGCAGTTGCACACAGAAATAGTAGAGATGTATAGGTAAACTGGTAACTTGCTTACAGAAATGCAGTTTCACACAGAAATAGTAGAGATGCATAGGTAAACTGGTAACTTGCTTACAGAAATGCATTTACACACAGAAATAGTAGAGATGCATAGGTAAACTGGTAACTTGCTTACAGAAATGCAGTTACACACAGAAATAGTAGAGATGTATAGGTAAACTGGTAACTTGCTTACAGATATGAAGTTACACACAGATATAGTAGAGATGCATAGATAAACTGGTAACTTTCTTACAGATATGCAGTTACACACATAAATAGTAGCGATGCATAGGTAAACTGGTAACTTGCTTACAGATGTGCAGTTACACTTAGAAATAGTAGAGATGCATAGGTAAACTGGTAACTTGCTTACAGAAATGCAGTTGCACACAGAAATAGTAGAGATGTATAGGTAAACTGGTAACTTGCTTACAGAAATGCAGTTACACACAGAAATAGTAGAGATGCATAGGTAAACTGGTAACTTGCTTACAGATATGCAGTTACACACAGGAATAGTAGAGATGTATAGGTAAACTGGTAACTTTCTTACAGATATGCAGTTACACACAGCAATAGTAGAGATGCATAGGTAAACTGGTAACTTGCTTACAGATATGAAGTTACACACAGATATAGTAGAGATGCATAGATAAACTGGTAACTTTCTTACAGATATGCAGTTACACACAGAAATAGTAGAGATGCATAGGTAAACTGGTAACTTTCTTACAGATATGCAGTTACACACAGAAATAGTAGCGATGCATAGGTAAACTGGTAATTTTCTTACAGATATGCAGTTACACACAGGAATAGTAGAGATGCATAGGTAAACTGGTAACGTGCTTACATATATGCAGTTACACACAGAGATAGTAGAGATGTATAGGTAAACTAGTAACTTGCTTACAGAAACGCAGTTACACACAGAAATAGTAGCGATGCATAGGTAAACTGGTAACTTGCCTGCAGATATGCAGTTACATACGGTGTGATGGTGGAATATGGGGGGTTGTGTATCATGTTGTGTAGGTTCGTATTTTAGGCATTGTTCACTGTCCATTCTCTGTATTGCTTGCGTGTACATTGTATTGTTTGTAGGTAATCATCCCCTGAAGTGTTTCTGTCCCTAAGTCTGGGGGAGGGGGCCTAGGATCCACCTAAACTCTCTGCTTACCTGAAGAATTGGTCAGTCAGGCTGGGAAGGACAAGAGAGAAGGATTGACCCTTTGAGGGAAAAGCTGAGGCTGTGGCCATCACCCCAGAGAGACTGTGAGAAACCCCAATTTCCCTGGAGAAGGACTGCTGGAGGAATCTGACTGACCCCCAGGACATGTATCGCTTAGTGGACTATATTCGTGTTTCTGGACTATTTTTACCCGTATGGTGGATTATGTTATGGACCGTTTGATTTGCTTGGAATAAATGTTATTTGGATTGTTCATCCATCTATCGCTCTGTTTGTGTGATATTGGAGAAGGACCCCATCACACATGGGAATAGTAGAGATGCATAGGAAAACTGGTAACTTGCTTACAGATATGCAGTTACACACAGAAATAGTAGAGATACATAGGTAAACTGGTAATTTGCCTACAGATATGCAGTTACACACAGGAATCGTAGAGATGCATTGGTAAATCGGTAACTTGCTTGCAGAGATGTGATTACATAAAGAAATAGGGGAGATGCAAAGGTAAACTGATAACCTGCTGAGCTTACTCAAAGATATATAGGCAAATTGGTGAGTTGCTTGCACAGATGAGGTTACACACAGAAATAGCAGAGATGCATAGGTAAATTGGTACCTTGCCTGCAGAGACGTGGTTACACAGAAGAATAGTAGAGCTGCATTAGTTAATTGGTAACTAGCTTTCAGAATATTGAGATTACTCATAGATGTATAGCCAAATCGGTAACTTGCTTGCAGAGATGCAGTTACATACAAGAAAAATAATAACGTTTATTTATATATTATGCCAACATATTCCACAGCACTTTACAATTAAGCAGGGGAATTTACAGACAATAAAAACAAAACAAAGTTGCACATAGGTCAACAGTTACAGGAGGAGTGAGGGACCTGCTTGCAAGCTTACAATTTATGGGAGAAATACAGGAATAGCAAAGATGCATAGGTAAACTGGTAACTTGCTTGCAGAAAATTGTGATTACTTATAGATGTGTAGGTAAACTGGTAACTTGCTTGCAGAAAATTGCGATTACTTATAGATGTGTAGGTAATCTGGTAACTTGCTTGCAGAAAGTTGTGATTACTTATATATGTGTAAGTAAACTGGTAACTTGCTTGCAGAAAATTGTGATTACTTATAGATATGTAGGAAATCTGGTAACTCGCTTGCAGAATATTGCGATTACTTATAGATGTGTAAGTAAACTGGTAACTTGCTTGCAGAAAATTGCGATTACTTATAGATGTGTAGGTAAACTGGTAACTTGCTTGTAGAATATTGCAATTACTATAGGCAAAATAGTAACATGCAATCAAAGATTTGATTACTCACAGGAATAGCAGATAAGCTAATGTGGGTGGCATCAGAATAGCAGACACAAGCTTGTTAATGCAATGACAAAGCTGAGCTGAGGGTGTAAAAGTACAAGGAATTGCTATATTGAGCTTGGATGTAGTGGCAGGTTGGTGGATTGCAGACAAGAGTAGCTGTGAATATAATTAGTCACCTGACTGGTGTCTGCACTTCTGCAACTTTCTAGTACCTTGCTGAAATAGTAATTTAAACCTTCCATATGTAGAGATCACCTGGACATCCTTATCAAGTGGTCAGTACATGTTTTATGTGATGCTACCACCTGTCCCATGGTGTGTTGCACAAACTTTGCTGACTGTCATGGCGGCATTGGGCTCTGTTCAGATTGCAGATTCTGACACTCTGCCTGATGGTTTCTCGGGTGTCTGGGATCAACTCAGGCAGACTCGGGCGTCTGATTCATTGGCGGCTAGCAAGAGTTAATCTCTGCTGGTCTGCTTGCTCCTTTGATCACATCTTGTGGGCAAGCCAATCACATCTGCTCCCCTCCTATTTATGCTGGTTGAATCCTTTCACCTATTCCAGCTATAGTTTGTGTATGTTAGTCTGTGAGATGTGGTGTCCTGAATTTACTGGTGAAAGTTGTGCTTATTGCTTGGTGCGGTTGTGGAGTGTTACCCCTGTTGTCCCTGTTGTTTTGCCCCCTGAATCACTTTTTTTGTGTGTGCGTGCTGTTTAAGAGAGTTTTGGTTTTCCCCTGTCTGTCATTATCTGTGGGTTTCATCTCACTAATGGGGAATCAGATTAGGACTGGTCAGGAGTAGGGCCAGGAAGGAGACTCAGACCTCTCCACCATCAAAAGTATCCCTGAGATTAGGGATAGCATAGAGCCCCCTGGCTTGAGGGGCAGCTTAGGAGCCCCGGTTCCCCGCTATCCCATAGTCATCGTGACACCACCTTGCTGTACCTATGAGACCCTTAGAAGTGGAGACTCTCCTAATTCCAGCAAGGAGGGCCTTACGCGATATCATGGCAATATCTGAAGAAACCTAGTTTAGCTTTGCTACAAGTCCCTAATGTTAATATTGCGACCATTACTCTTTTGAAGTTGCAAAAAAGACCCAAAAACTCTCGAATTTTACTGCCAAAACCTTGATAAAAAGCAAAACCGAATCCCGGTGCCTGTGAGTGTTTGTTTGACAGGGCCGTAAGACGATAGTGTGGATCGAGCCTTGACTCCGGGCCAGTGTTTTACAGGGATGAGTTTCGCCATATTCTGATAAAAGCAGAAAACGAAAACCATGTTATTTTTTATTCTTAAAAAATATCAAAGGAAAGAGAAGAAATATGGCCGAGCGGTCACTTCCACGTAGGGTTGCCAAAAATGACAAACATGTGCCGTACGAGCGCAGACGACCAGTCTACCGGTAATTCTATTTAAAAGTGTTAAACATTGCGAGGAGCCAGCGGCGTGAATGATGGCTCACCTTATGTCTTGGCAGGGTCTCGGGTAGGTCTTCGTAGCATCTGTAAGTAAGGACACAGAGGTATTGGCAGCTCGTATAAAATAATGGGTCGGCTCTTCCACCGTGCGCCCGGATTAGCACATAAAGGCCGCGGCGGGAACATTCTACGGCCATGAAATCACATCACACATAGACATCCCATAATAACTGATGATCACACACAGGCATGAAGCCCTTCACATCCAGCCTGGGATCGTTAGCTGGTAATGTGCGAGGCACAGAGGGGTGATGATGGATGCGCTCAATGTCAGTCCTGGGGATAATGCTCATCTCTCGCAAACATTTAAGAAAAGATTAGGCAATGTGTGGCAATTTCATAACAAAACACCAAAGAAGAACATACATGACCTCCTACATGGAGAACATACATGACCTCCTACATGGAGAACATACATTACCTCTTACAGGGAGAACATACATGACCTCCAATATGGAGAAAATACATGACCTCCTACAGGGAGAACATACATGACCTTCTACTTAGAGAACATAAATGACCTTCTACATGGAGAACATACATGACCTCCTACAGGGAGAACATACAAGACCTCCAATATGGAGAAAATACATGACCTCCTACAGGGAGAACATACATGACCTCCTACATAGAGAACATACATGACCTTCTACATGGAGAACATACATGACCTTCTACATGGAGAACATACATGACCTCCAATATGGAGAACGCACATGACCTTCTACATAGAGAACATACATGACCTCCTACATGGAGAACATACATAACCTTCTACATAGAGAACATACATAACCTCCTACATGGAGAACATACATAACCTCTTACATGGAGAACATACATAACCTCTTACATGGAGAACATACATGACCTCCTACAGGGAGAACATACATGACCTTCTACATGAAGAACATACATGATCTCTTATATGGAGAACATACATGACCTCCTACAGAAATAACATACATGACCCCCTAAATGGTGAACATATTGACCTCCTACAGGGAGAATATACATGACCCTCTACAGTGAGAACAATGATGACCTCCTATATGGAGACCATACATAACCTCCTATATGGAGAACATACATGACCTCTTATATGGAGAACATATATGACCTTCTACAGAGAAAACATAGATGACCTCCTACATGGAGAACATACATGACCTCCTACAGAGAGAACATACATGACCTCCTACAGAGAGAACATACATGACCTCCTACAGAGAGAACATACATGACCTCCTACATAGAGAGTATACATGACCTCCTACATGGAGAACATACATGACCTCCTATATGAAGAACATACATGACCTCTTAAATGGAGAACATACATGACCTCCTACAGTGAGAATATACATGACCTCCTACATGACAAACATACATGACCTCCTAATTGGCGAATAAACATGACCTCCTACATGGAGAATATACATGACCTTCATCAGAGATAACATAGATGACCTCCTACATGGAGAACATACATGACCTCCTAATTGGAGAACATACATGACCTTCTGCAGAGAGAACATAGATGACCTCTTATGTGAAGAACATACATGACCTCTTTTATGGAGAACATTCATGACGTCCTACATGGAGAACATTCATGACCTCCTACATGCAGAAAATACATGACCTCTTATATGGAGAACATTCATGACCTGCTACAAAGAGAACATACATGACCTCCCACATGGAGAACATACATGACTTCCAATATGGAGAACATACATGACTTTCTGCAGAGAGAACAGAGATGACCTCCTACATGGAGAACATACATGACCTTTTATATGGAGAACATACATGACCTTTTATATGGAGAAAATACATGACCTTTTATATGGAGAACATACATGACCTCCTACATGGAGAACATACATACTACCTGAAGCCTGGCCAGAGTCCCCCATCACCAAACATTACATATCCCGCATGGTCAGGGCCGGGGCCTAATGATTTTGCTAGCGGGGGCTGACAGTTCTCCCCGGCTTCACGCTCCCAGTGCTGAGGTGATTATTTCATTATTGGCCGGGCCCCCAGTTATTTATAGACATAAAATGGAGGCCCCCAACTCATACAGCAACTCCCAGCGTGTCCTGCGAGCGGCCGCACCACCCGCTATCTGCAAACACCCGTACAACAAGATGGTAATGCGATTTTACAGGAATGTTCTGTGCTATAACCGCCTGGCAGCCGCCACTTAACCTCAGCTTTTATCTAGAAGGAAGGGGAATGGCTGCCAGCCCTGTGAGAGACTCCACGGCGGAGAATTGGCTGTTTCCATTGTGGTCACGGAGGTAGAATTAGGGGAATTGCTCTCTTTTGGCTCCAAAATGACGAGTGAGATACTAGGCCTCGTTTCCCGTGGCGACCAATCACAGCTCAGCTTTCATTGTCATATCAGCTCTGGTGAAATAAAAGCTGCTTTGTGATTGGTTGCTATGGGCAACAGAAACGGTTTTTCTTCTGCAGTCTTGATAAATGAAGCCCTTTACTGGTTATAAGGCCCCGGCAACATGGCGGCTTCTTCTGAAGCACCTCATAGACGTCAGTGACAAGTAGTGTGATTGTGAGCCCTGAAAATAAGCAAATTAGTGATTCATTTCTCCAGGAAAAGTGTGAAAAGGTACAACAGCCCCCACATACTGCCATACTGTGCCCATATACAGGCAAATAATAACAAATAATACCAAAAGGTTACGAAATGAGGGTCACATGGTCATACAGTATCTACATAATGCCAAGCAGCACTTACATACTGCCATACTGTGCCCACATAAAGCTGAATATTACTGATAAATAGCTTATAAGGTCCATATCATCATACAGTGCCTACATAGTGCCATACTATGCACATATAAAGCCAAATAACACCCATAGGCTGCGACATGGGGTCTAGATAGTCAAACAATGATTATGTCATGCAAACAGCAGCAAAATACTGCCATACTGTGCCCATATAAAGCCAAATAATACCAAAAGATACCACAAAAAGCCAAATAATACCAAAAGGTTACCAAATGAGGGTCACATGGTCATGCAATATCTACATAATGCCAAATATCACCGACATACTGCCATACTGTGCCCACATAAAGCCAAATAATACTGATAAAATAGCACATATGGTCCACATCATCATACAGTGCCTACATAGTGCCATACTATGCACAGATAAAGCCAAATAACACCCATAGGCTGCGATATGGGGTCTAGATAGTCAAACAATGATCATGTGATGCAAACAGCAGCAAAATACTGCCATACTGTGCCCATATAAAGCCAAATAATACCAAAAGATACCACAAAAAGCCAAATAATACCAAAAGGTTACCAAATGCGGGTCACATGGTCATGCAATATCTACATAATGCCAAATATCACCGACATACTGCCATACTGTGCCCACATAAAGCCAAACAATACTGATAAAATAGCACATATGGTCCATATCATCATACAGTGCCTACATAGTGCCATACTATGCACAGATAAAGCCAAATAACACCCATAGGTTGCGACATGGGGTCTAGATAGTCAAACAATGATTACATAATGACAAATAACACCGACATATCGCCATACTGTGCACACATAAAGCCAAATAACACCCATAGGCTGCGACATGGGGTCTAGATAGTCAAACAATGATTACATAATGATAAATAACACCAACATATCGCCATACTGTGCACACATAAAGCCAAATAATACCAATAGCCTTCCCCATAGTTATATACAGACATATAATGCCCATATAATGCCATACAGGCAGCATCAATATACCGCCACACTGTGCACACATAAAGCCAAATAATGCACAGAGATTACCAAATAACGTCATACGGTACCAAGATACTGCCACACTGTGCACACATCAAGTCACATAATACCCATAAAGTACTACGTAGGGTCCATAATGTCATTTAGTGCCTATATAATACGCATATAAAGTCCAGACTATACCTAAACACTGCCACATGGCATCCACATAGTCATACAATGCCTATATAATGCCATATAGCACCAATATACGGCTATACTGTGCACACAAAGTTACATAATACTCATAGACTGCCACGTAGGGTCCATATTGTCATTTAGTGCCTATATAATACACATATAAAGTCCAGACTATACCTAAACACTGCCACATGGTATCCACATAGTCATACAAGGCCTATATAATGCACCAACATACTGCCATACTGTGCACACATAAAGCTAAATTATTCAAGTATCATAAGTGCCACATGGTAGGAGCAATAATTGGAAACTGTGACTAATGGGTGAAGGATGAGCGTGGATATGTGTTTGGTGGTGTAGTTTTCGGCTGAATTACTGTGGAAGTGGGGGTCACATACTTACGGAGTGTTGATTTTGCAATTGGCCGTGCAGCTGACCTCTCAGCCCGGCGCCATCAGCTCATATTTTATTGAACACCCGCTCGCTCATTACGGGCGATTGAAGTCCTTTCAAGTGACATTTTTGGATAAAAAAGTAAAACTAACAGTGAATTTCCCCAGAAATGGCGAGTTACAATATAAAGACGCTTCATCCGATTATGGTTAGGATATGCAGGAGGGGTCAGCGGTTACATCGATAGCGAGACTTGTAAGGATGGACGGCTCCGTCTTTCCGTCATCCCTATCTGTCCTTCGTTGACAATCCCTTCCCCTGTCCTTCATTGACTTTTTTTTTTGCAGAAATCCCCTAAAGTATAGCAAAATGGTGCCAAACAGTATCAACATACCGCCAAACCACACTCACATAGTGTCATATTTTGCACACATGATGCCATTCAGTTTGCGTGGACGACCAAAAATGTATGTTCGACTCAATACGTGGTACGCTGGGTGTGAGAGGGCACCCGAAGAGCGGCACAATACAAAGGGAAAACGAGGGAAGAAACACAATGGGAAGCGGGGGTCACCTCCTAACACTGATTCTAACGTTCCTAGACGGGTCCTTCCCCATGCACTGTCATGTGTCTAGGCCCTCGCTGATCCTGAATTCACCCTGACTAGTGTGAAGGCCAGCAAGACACTAGTCTCGCTACTGCAGTAAAACAACACAAGGAAGGTAAGACAAACAGGTGGGGAAAACACAACAAATAACAGGCCTAAACTTCACAGCTGCAATTCAAACAAACACCTCAGCTTCTCCAGAGACAGGCTTCTTCAAAGTAATTAGTATAGAAGAACTATATCTGGCATGGAGTGAAGCCAGGAGTGGGTAAATATAGCGGAAGGGAGTGATGATAAGATGCTGCAGCTGTGATTAAGGCTATAAGTAATCTCAGCCAAAAAGGGTATGGTTCTTAACCCCTTCATCAGCAAATGAAAGAAAATCCCCTCCAATACAAGATAACAGTCAAGTGTTTTCCACAGAGGACCTGCAATGAGGCGTCCCGATCACAGACCCCCCAGAGATAGCATGTGGAGGAAAAATACTTGTGACAATAAGCCCACACCCAGATCATGTCATACAGAGTCTATGTTCTGCTCATGTGGTTCCATAGATTATCCTCATAGTGCCATATAGCCAAGAAGTGTTCATATATTGCTAAACTGAGATCACAAAATGTTACATCAAAAGAACATACAGTCATATGGTGCTCACATGAAACCAGTCAGTAGGTTCTATACTGCTATGCTGTGCTGAAATGGTGCCGTATAGCCAAACAGCTCCCACATACTGTACATACATAGTGTAACATATATAGCCAAACATTACCTACATATTGCCATAATGTGCTCACATCATGCCAAATTGACAAAAAGTAATCATATACTGCCCTATTGTGTTCACATGGTATCAGAAAGTACTTACACATTACCATATTGTGCTCACAGATGCTTTTATACTGCCAATCTGTGCTCATATAGTGCCATATAGACAGAGCGTACCCACATATTGCCATGTTGTACTCACATTTTGTCACATGGCCAATCAGTATCTACACACTGCCATTCTGTGCTCACGAAGTGACATATAGACATATAATACCCACATACTGTCATATTGTGGTCACAAAGTGACATATAGACATATAATACCCACATACTGCCATATTGTGCTCACATATTGTCACATGGCCAGCCAGTACCTCCAAGGCTGTGCTCATGAAGTGTAAGCTAGCCATCCTGTGCCAACATACTGCCATACTGTGCTCATCTAGTGTTGTATAGACTAGCACTGATGAGACAACCTACCAACTGCTGTCATAATGCAGATTGTAGGCCCTTTTTGCCATATTATGAGCGGTGAGGGAATATCTACCCAATCCGGCAGTGGATATGCATACATAGGAGAACCTGGCATTACTATTGACTACTACAACCCTACGTTTGGTACTAAACACAAGTAATGAGATCCCTTGGGACTGGTGGCGCTCACATGTCATGGCTCCTCTACCCTCCCACCATACGATGGACCTTCTTGCTTCCTAAGTGGTGGAAGACCCTTCCTAATTGATGGATGGACCTTCATAAGTGGTGGAAGACCCTTCCTGATTGATGGATGGACCTTCCTAAGTGGTGGATGGACCTTCCTAAGTGGTGGATGGACCTTCTTGCTTCCTAAGTGGTGGAAGACCCTTCCTAAGTGATGGATGGACCTTCCTAAGTGGTGGAAGACCCTTCCTACGTGGTGGAAGGACCTTTTTGCTTCCTAAGTGGTGGAAGACCCTTCCTAAGTGGTGGATGGACCTTCCTAAGTGGTGGAAGGCCATTCCTACGTGGTGGAAGGACCTTCTTGCTTCCTAAGTGGTGGAAGACCCTTCCTAAGTGGTGGATGGACCTTCCTAAGTGGTGGAAGACCCTTCCTACGTGGTGGAAGGACCTTCTTGCTTCCTAAGTGGTGGAAGACCCTTCCTAAGTGGTGGATGGACCTTCCTAAGTGGTGGAAGACCCTTCCTAAGTGGTGGAAGGACCTTCTTGCTTCTTAAGTGGTGGAAGACCCTTCCTAACTGGTGGAAGACCCTTCCTAAGTGGTGGAGACCCTTCAGTAATATAATGAGTGTGACATAGGAAGGGTTAAGTATGGTAAATGAGAACGGCTTTGTCTTCAGAGTAACCCTCCTCTTACCTTACAATATGTCAGGGAGAGATAGAAAACAAGAGTGAAGGTTCCAAGCAAATGAAGCGTCAGTAAATCCATGTTCAACGCGTCTCTAATCTTCAGAGCTGGAGACAGGACGCGACTTCTTTGAAGTGATTCAACATGGCCCAAAAGTTGATGCACCCTGCGGAGATAGGAATGGTCTCTCTCCGGCAAGCCGCTCGCTCGGATCGTAGGAAACCACTACACACATAAATGAATTTGTAAAAGTATGTATTCTGTGACTACAGTGAAGAAGACTCATTGGGTGCGACGCCAAGGAGAATTTGGGTTTTAAAAAATATGTCCTTCTAAGGCAGACGGCAGACAGTGATGTGTCTGTATCACCGCCACAGCAAAAATAGGCTCTAATCTGCCTATAACATCTAACAACAAGTGCACGGGCACGAGGGGATCGAGCATTCATATGTGGATACATTAACATCTGTGTAGACACAAGTCTACGAAAAACTCTAGGACCAAGGTGATTTGTGGCAAATTCTTGTACAGAAAAAACAAATCTTAGAATGGGGGATCTCTTTCCTTCATGTTTGTATGAGGAGGAAGAGACAAACCTTTGTATAGTCTATGTCTAACCCACCAAAGGTCTAGAAGATCTTCCGATGAGGAACTAAGTCAACAATGTGACCACCATACCACTCCCACTGCAAAAACCAGAGGACTAAAAGCTTAACCTATGGGAATTTAAGGCAGAGGTTGTCCATGGTACCAAACAACCCACCAGAGGAACAAGAAGATCCTCCAATAAAGATCTAAGGCAGTGGAGTAACCTTTGTGCTATTGCCACAGCAGCAAAAAGCTGAGTTGAGGACCAGAAGTTTTTCAAATGAGGATTTAAAGCAGAGATGTGACTTCCCTACCTCTGCTTTAGCTGAACAGAGGACCAAAAGATGCACAGCACCTAATTACCCACCAGAGGAACAAGACGATGCTCCAATAAAGATCTAAGGCAGTGGAGTAACCTCTGTGCTATTGCCACAGCAGCAAAAAGCCGAGTCGAGGACTAGAAGTTCTTCAAATGAGGATCTAAGGAAGAGATGTGACTTCTCTACTTCTGCCTCAGCTGAACAGAGGACCAAAAGATGCACAGCACCTAATTACCCACCAGAGGAACAAGACGATGCTCCAATAAAGATCTAAGGCAGTGGAGTAACCTCTGTGCTATTGCCACAGCAGCAAAAAGCCGAGTCGAGGACTAGAAGTTCTTCAAATGAGGATCTAAGGAAGAGATGTGACTTCCCTACTTCTGCCTCAGCTGAACAGAGGACCAAAAGATGCACGGCACCTAATTACTCATCAGAGGAACGGAAGATCCTCCAACAAAGATCTAAGGCAGTGGAGTAACCTCTGTGCTATTGCCACAGCAGCAAAAAGCCAAGTTGAGGACCAGAAATTCTTCAAATGAGGATCTAAGGAAGAGATGTGACTTCCCTACTTCTGCCTCAGCTGAACAGAGGACCAAAAGATGCACGGCACCTAATTACTCATCAGAGGAACGGAAGATCCTCCAACAAAGATCTAAGGCAGTGGAGTAACCTCTGAGCTATTGCCACAGCAGCAAAAAGCCAAGTGGAGGACCAGAAATTCTTCAAATGAGGATCTAAGGAAGAGATGTGACTTCCCTACTTCTGCCTCAGCTGAACAGAGGACCAAAAGATGCTCGGCAACTAATGATCCACCAGAGTAACAGAAGATCCTCCAATGGGGAATTTCATTTATTTTTCTTGGATGCAAGGTATCATATTTGATACTAGAGAACAATTAGATGACTCTTATGAGGAAGTTCTGGATCTTTGCCATGGCTGACGGCTTTAGCCCAATCTTTTGAGAGAACAAAATCACACAATTATTCAGTGTCTCCAAGGCATGAGTCCCATGACCAGTTACCTTGCAATGTCAAGATGATCCTCCATGTCTATCTCAAGACACATCTAGAGTTCCTCCAAGAGTCCTGAATTTTTTTTACAATGCCAAAACGTCTTCATGGCCATATCGACATTCAGCTATTGGTTGACACAACTGAACCAACATCAGTTAAGGAAAAACTTTTAGTCTACAAAACTTTGGTTATAGACTACTATAAAAATGGAGCAAAGTTGTGGAGCATTTCCATTGCTGGTCCAAATGATGGCTATCGGATAGCCAATACGCTATATCAACATGCCTCAATATTTGCTCCCGGTGTCCTATGCTTTTTTAAGTCCTACATTAGGAAGCTGATACTTTTTCTTGGCTATATCCAGGTTAAAGTCAAGACATTTTATCAGTAGATCAGAAAAGAATTACATTTCTATCTTTTGGACGTTACCTCTATAGATGTTAGGCCAAGCGAACAGTTTCGTAAAGGTCCATCGAAGTAGATCCAAATGACATCAGCTACTTTCAATGTCTTATAAAAAGAAACCCTAAGGTAATCGGTCAACTGTCATCAGATGAGAAGCTACTTTTGACCTTGTACACTTGTGTATATGGAGTCAACCATTCATGACTAGGAAAGTTTACCATTAATAACCAAATCTCATGGAGATGGGAGTATTCAACAGTTCTCCAAGGTTTTACCTCTACAGGTGCCCATAATGAGTCTTCAAAGTCTTGAAGAAGCTAAGACTTTCCCTGTGTAGGAAAGCTACCTATAAGAAAAAGTCAACAAGGACGTGGTGAACCAGACAGGAAATCGCCTATGAACATTCCTGAAGCCATGGAGAATGTTCTATGGCGAGAAGATGGCATTCGATAGACCGAGGTGATCTCTTTGAACAAGTGAACTGAATTCCTGCTCTCCACTTTTCATGGCCAGCCTCCCGATGCCCAGAAATAGTTTGGGCTTTAGAATATCTCTGGATATAATGCACACCAGACACGCAGGATGAATCGCTAAATCATGGGTTTGCATTCTTTCACGGTGCTGGGTGTGGCAGATAAAGTGGATTTTGGAAAACCCTAAAACCTATTTGAAATCCACATCAAAAAAAGGGGAGAAAATAGATGTTGAAATTTGCTTTCCTTTATCTGCCAATTTTTCTCGATGCCAATAGAGAGCCGTGTACCAGCATGAGGCTAAGATAACATGAGACGGCGAAGAGTTCACGTCCTACTCAACAACGTACGAGAGGCGTAGACATGATTGGGTGATGTCTAGAGCAGACGGACAGGCAGCCAGACAAACAGATGGACAGACGGTCGGACAGCCAGAAAAACAGATGGACAGACGGTCGGACAGCCAGACAGATGGTCGGACATATAGACAGACAGATAGGTGATAGGGCTTTCTGGCAAGGTTTACGAGAATTCGAAGACGCTGTGCATGGACGAAGCTGCGTCCAAGGCAGTCCATGTATCTGGCGGTGTCCGCACTCTGCACGGTGGAGCATTCCTTCCCACAGCTGCATGTACTTAAGGAGAACACGCGGCCGCAGGCAAAGCTACCCCAGAACAGGAGGCTGCGCTGGGTCCTTCCCACAATGTTCTCCACTCATAGTGGGCTAGCATGGTAACGTAGGAAATCGGAACAAACAGCGGATACTTATCAATAAAGTCACTTTTGTTTAGGAGACACAGAAGAAAACTGAAACATCACAACTCATCCAATTATGGACTAATTTGCTACATAGAGTTTAGGACATGGATTTGTAGCGCCCTATGGGTCAGGCGGTTAAACTACTCGTCGCCGGGCCGTTTCGGGGCTGGCCAGGCATTGTCACGGGTGGCCTTGCCTGGTTCCGTTGCCCTGAGGCGTACAGTAAAATGGTGGGGGAAGCGGGGTATTAGGAAGAGTTTGTTGTGATGCTACCTGTGGTACGCGGCTAGTAGTAGCCACCGCTGCAGAATTCCTCTCTAGGGCAGGTGTTATGGCAGCCGGGATATTATCGCTCCCCAAAGGTGGGCCCCGGGTGGATGATGATGGAGAATGCAATGGCTGTTGGCGCCTAAGCGCTGGGCGGCGGTGCCAGTAAGGACGAGCCCACACAGTCTCTGCGGGTTCAGGGTGTAGTTTACTCACAACGTCAGCTGCCAGCCTGGTCATACTGGTCACTGCCGTGATGGGCTCAGGTCATTCGGTAAGGAGCCAACACCGGTGTTTGGAGACAGAAGGAGAGAGAGAATGACCTTTTTCTAGGGTGTCCCCCTCAGCAGTTAGGTACCCGGGTTCAACTCCCGCTCCAAGCCCCAGGGCCCTGTAAAGTCAAAGTCTTCTAGAGAGGTCTTGCCAGAACTATGGTCTCGACTTATCTAACTGTGTGAGTGAGTTGGGCCTTCCTCGACCCCAGGTGGCCGGCTTCAGTGACCGGGGAGTTCCAAGACCGTTAGTGCCACCCCCCACCTACCCTGTGCCAACCCACCCTATGTGAAGGCTCCTAAGCTGTATGTACTGTGTGAATGTGGAACACCGCTGATTAACCCCCTCCTTACCCAAGATAGATACCACACCTTAATTGAGGTGCAGTACCCTGTGGCGATCAGAGCCTCAGGGGTGCCACAGACTGAGGTCACCATCTAATTGTGACATCATCATCCTGGGCTGAATAGACTGTATGACATCACTGACCTCATTTTGTGACATCATCTTCCAATTACAGACTTGGCTGCTACATAAACTGTGTATCACCGGCTGGTGTCACCATAGAGTTTGCAGACTAGGCCGCAACCTTGCATGACATCACTGCCCACAAACTGTGACATCATTATTCAGTTACAGACTGGGCTGCTACATTGTGTGATGTCACTATGACATCATTATCCAACCACTGAATGTAATGTAGACCGCCCACCAGATCTCGAAGGCGCCGCAACCTCCATCGTCTCTCTGAATTTCAGGTTGTGATAATCCTCAGTGGCTGACCTCCCCGGGGCTACTGACAGCCATTATCATGGGGTTCAGCTGGATCCATTCCCTAGATGGGATAACATCTAGTAGCTGCAGGAAAAGTTCATCTTTACAAGATTTGTGCTTGTGCAAAGTCCCCAAGAGACCCTCCGTCCGAATGTGCTGCGAGAGCCGGAGCGAGGGGGAGAGGAGAGCAGACAAGCTGTCAGCAGCCTCCAACATCTGGAGCAACAAGCTCTGGCCTTAAATGAGAACATCTGGACTGACTGCAAACGCATCGGTTCAAGTGGTTGTGAGAAAGCGTCTGCAGGTGCCTGAACGCAGAGCCCCACCCAAAGAGGTGTACTGGGTGCGAACTGCGGAGAGAAGAGGCGATGGTGGCCAAACCCGCATCATCAGAGCCATACTCCAAGAATATACCTACTATAATACTGCCCCCTATGTACAAGAATATAACTACTATAATACTGCCCCCTATATACAAGAATATAACTACTATAATACTGCCCCTATATACAAGAATATAACTACTATAATACTGCCCCTATATACAAGAATATAACTACTATAATACTACCCCCTATATACAAGAATATAACTACTATAACACTGCCCCCTATATACAAGAATATAACTACTATAATACTGCCCCTATATACAAGAATATAACTACTATAATACTGCTCCTATATACAAGAATATAACTACTATAATACTGCCCCCTATGTACAAGAATATAACTACTATAATACTGCCCCTATATACAAGAATATAACTACTATAAAACTGCCCCTATATACAGGAATATAACTACTATAATACTGCCCCCTATATACAAGAATATACCTACTATAATACTGCCCCGTATATACAAGAATATAACTACTATAATACTGCCCCTATGTACAAGAATATAACTACTATAATACTGCTCCTATGTACAAGAATATAACTACTATAATACTGCCCCCTATGTACAAGAATATAACTACTATAATACTGCCCCCTATGTACAAGAATATAACTACTATAATACTGCCCCTATATACAAGAATATAACTACTATAATACTGCCCCCTATGTACAAGAATATAACTACTATAATACTGCCCCTATGTACAAGAATATAACTACTATAATACTGCTCCTATATACAAGAATATAACTACTATAATACTGCCCCTATATACAAGAATATAACTACTATAATACTGCCCCCTATGTACAAGAATATAACTACTATAATACTGCCCCTATATACAAGAATATAACTACTATAATACTGCCCCTATGTACAAGAATATAACTACTATAATACTGCCCCCTATATACAAGAATATAACTACTATAATACTGCCTCTATGTACAAGAATATAACTACTATAATACTGCCCCCTATATACAAGAATATAACTACTATAATACTGCCCCTATATACAAGAATATAACTGCTATAATACTGCCCCCTATGTACAAGAATATAACTACTATAATACTGCCCCTATGTACAAGAATATAACTACTATAATACTGCCCCTATATACAAGAATATAACTACTATAATACTGCCCCTATATACAAGAATATAACTACTATAATACTGCCCCTATGTACAAGAATATAACTACTATAATACTGCCCCTATATACAAGAATATAACTACTATAATACTGCCCCTATATACAAGAATATAACTACTATAATACTGCCCCTATATACAAGAATATAACTACTATAATACTGCCCCTATATACAAGAATATAACTACTATAATACTGCCCCTATATACAAGAATATAACTGCTATAATACTGCTCCTATATACAAGAATATAACTACTATAATACTGCTCCTATATACAAGAATATAACTGCTATAATACTGCCCCTATATACTAGAATATAACTACTATAATACGGCTGATATTAGGATAGAGAAAACTGATAAAGCTGAATTTAACCCTCTGTTTTCCTGGGTGCAGCGTCTCTTTGCTGACTTTGGACGTGTTCTCCGGTGTTAGTTACTTTTTGTGACAAGTAATCTTGAAGTTAATTTGGGGAAGGTGTAATTGTATGGGCCGATGAGAGATATGTAGCATATCTGCCCCCTCCGATGCCTCTTTAAAGCTACTTTCCCATGAAGTGATTGTCATGTTGATATAATTACTGTTTTAGTATAAATAATTATTTTTTAAATATTTTTTTTTAGTATTTTCGAAAAAATATTTTAAACATTTTTTTTGTTTTGTTTTTAAAGTCTTCAACTCTGCACGTATGTTTTTATAACCTCCTCCATCCCCCAACCATTGGGACGCCAGAGGTCTGTGTGATGACGGAGAATCCTAATATCTCGCACAGGTAATGATAAATAACAGTAATGAGCAGGTGGGTCATGTAGGGGAAAAGTGCATCTGGTCCATTCTTTAGACTGTGATGACCCATCACATAGAGTTCCAAAGAACACATAACTAGGGCAATCAACAGGGCGGAGAATGGACATGGAGGTGCAGGACCTTTTAAAAGTATCATGACTATGGGATAGTGAGATATCGGGGCTCCAAAGCTGTCCCTCAAGGTAGAGGATCCTATGCTATCCCTAATCTCAGAGATAGTCTTAATAGTGGAGATGCCTGAATCTCCTTCCTCGCCCCTACTCCTGACCAGTCCTGATTTGATAAGGGGGAATCAGGAAAGGATGGGACAGGTGTGTTTAGAAACCAACAGAAAAAGACAGACAAGGTGTTACAGGCTCCTTCTCCCATATCACACAATCAACAGAGC